>NC_051250.2:84048253-84050753 GCF_015237465.2 Chelonia mydas
AGGGTTAGGGTTAGGGTTAGGGTTAGGGTTAGGGTTAGGGTTAGGGTTAGGGTTAGGGTTAGGGTTAGGGTTAGGGTTAGGGTTAGGGTTAGGGTTAGGGTTAGGGTTAGGGTTAGGGTTAGGGTTAGGGTTAGGGTTAGGGTTAGGGTTAGGGTTAGGGTTAGGGTTAGGGTTAGGGTTAGGGTTAGGGTTAGGGTTAGGGTTAGGGTTAGGGTTAGGGTTAGGGTTAGGGTTAGGGTTAGGGTTAGGGTTAGGGTTAGGGTTAGGGTTAGGGTTAGGGTTAGGGTTAGGGTTAGGGTTAGGGTTAGGGTTAGGGTTAGGGTTAGGGTTAGGGTTAGGGTTAGGGTTAGGGTTAGGGTTAGGGTTAGGGTTAGGGTTAGGGTTAGGGTTAGGGTTAGGGTTAGGGTTAGGGTTAGGGTTAGGGTTAGGGTTAGGGTTAGGGTTAGGGTTAGGGTTAGGGTTAGGGTTAGGGTTAGGGTTAGGGTTAGGGTTAGGGTTAGGGTTAGGGTTAGGGTTAGGGTTAGGGTTAGGGTTAGGGTTAGGGTTAGGGTTAGGGTTAGGGTTAGGGTTAGGGTTAGGGTTAGGGTTAGGGTTAGGGTTAGGGTTAGGGTTAGGGTTAGGGTTAGGGTTAGGGTTAGGGTTAGGGTTAGGGTTAGGGTTAGGGTTAGGGTTAGGGTTAGGGTTAGGGTTAGGGTTAGGGTTAGGGTTAGGGTTAGGGTTAGGGTTAGGGTTAGGGTTAGGGTTAGGGTTAGGGTTAGGGTTAGGGTTAGGGTTAGGGTTAGGGTTAGGGTTAGGGTTAGGGTTAGGGTTAGGGTTAGGGTTAGGGTTAGGGTTAGGGTTAGGGTTAGGGTTAGGGTTAGGGTTAGGGTTAGGGTTAGGGTTAGGGTTAGGGTTAGGGTTAGGGTTAGGGTTAGGGTTAGGGTTAGGGTTAGGGTTAGGGTTAGGGTTAGGGTTAGGGTTAGGGTTAGGGTTAGGGTTAGGGTTAGGGTTAGGGTTAGGGTTAGGGGGTTAGGGTTAGGGTTAGGGTTAGGGTTAGGGTTAGGGTTAGGGTTAGGGTTAGGGTTAGGGTTAGGGTTAGGGTTAGGGTTAGGGTTAGGGTTAGGGTTAGGGTTAGGGTTAGGGTTAGGGTTAGGGTTAGGGTTAGGGTTAGGGTTAGGGTTAGGGTTAGGGTTAGGGTTAGGGTTAGGGTTAGGGTTAGGGTTAGGGTTAGGGTTAGGGTTAGGGTTAGGGTTAGGGTTAGGGTTAGGGTTAGGGTTAGGGTTAGGGTTAGGGTTAGGGTTAGGGTTAGGGTTAGGGTTAGGGTTAGGGTTAGGGTTAGGGTTAGGGTTAGGGTTAGGGTTAGGGTTAGGGTTAGGGTTAGGGTTAGGGTTAGGGTTAGGGTTAGGGTTAGGGTTAGGGTTAGGGTTAGGGTTAGGGTTAGGGTTAGGGTTAGGGTTAGGGTTAGGGTTAGGGTTAGGGTTAGGGTTAGGGTTAGGGTTAGGGTTAGGGTTAGGGTTAGGGTTAGGGTTAGGGTTAGGGTTAGGGTTAGGGTTAGGGTTAGGGTTAGGGTTAGGGTTAGGGTTAGGGTTAGGGTTAGGGTTAGGGTTAGGGTTAGGGTTAGGGTTAGGGTTAGGGTTAGGGTTAGGGTTAGGGTTAGGGTTAGGGTTAGGGTTAGGGTTAGGGTTAGGGTTAGGGTTAGGGTTAGGGTTAGGGTTAGGGTTAGGGTTAGGGTTAGGGTTAGGGTTAGGGTTAGGGTTAGGGTTAGGGTTAGGGTTAGGGTTAGGGTTAGGGTTAGGGTTAGGGTTAGGGTTAGGGTTAGGGTTAGGGTTAGGGTTAGGGTTAGGGTTAGGGTTAGGGTTAGGGTTAGGGTTAGGGTTAGGGTTAGGGTTAGGGTTAGGGTTAGGGTTAGGGTTAGGGTTAGGGTTAGGGTTAGGGTTAGGGTTAGGGTTAGGGTTAGGGTTAGGGTTAGGGTTAGGGTTAGGGTTAGGGTTAGGGTTAGGGTTAGGGTTAGGGTTAGGGTTAGGGTTAGGGTTAGGGTTAGGGTTAGGGTTAGGGTTAGGGTTAGGGTTAGGGTTAGGGTTAGGGTTAGGGTTAGGGTTAGGGTTAGGGTTAGGGTTAGGGTTAGGGTTAGGGTTAGGGTTAGGGTTAGGGTTAGGGTTAGGGTTAGGGTTAGGGTTAGGGTTAGGGTTAGGGTTAGGGTTAGGGTTAGGGTTAGGGTTAGGGTTAGGGTTAGGGTTAGGGTTAGGGTTAGGGTTAGGGTTAGGGTTAGGGTTAGGGTTAGGGTTAGGGTTAGGGTTAGGGTTAGGGTTAGGGTTAGGGTTAGGGTTAGGGTTAGGGTTAGGGTTAGGGTTAGGGTTAGGGTTAGGGTTAGGGTTAGGGTTAGGGTTAGGGTTAGGGTTAGGGTTAGGGTTAGGGTTAGGGTTAGGGTTAGGGTTAGGGTTAGGGTTAGGGTTAGGGTTAGGGTTAGGGTTAGGGTTAGGGTTAGGGTTAGGGTTAGGGTTAGGGTTAGGGTTAGGGTTAG
>NC_051251.2:952914-1000555 GCF_015237465.2 Chelonia mydas
GCCGTGGGGCCGAGGGGGCGTCCTGCAGGGCCCCTCTGCCCACATGGCGCCGGCAGGCGCGGCCTCTCCACGGGGCCGCTCCGGGCGCGGCCGGGGCAGCTGGGGCTGGGTGAGCCGCAGGATCCGTGTCTCTGCCCCTCTGCACGGCGCAGCTCGGGCCGGCCCAGGGCACGGTTAGCAGCCCGCCCCCCGGCCCCCGCCGACGGCCCCGAGGCTAAGTGCTGAGACCGCAGAGACACTTAGCGCTCCAGGCATCCCGGAACAGCCGAGCGGCAGGCCCCACAGCCGCCGAAAGCCCAGGCCCCGCTCTCCCCGGGGACGGCGGGGGGCCAGCGAGCCGGAGGCCTCATTGATCCTCTGCGAACGCCTCGCGCCAGCAGCTCGGGGGGAGCCGGCAGGCCGGAGCCCCAGGGCCCCGCCGGCACAGAGCAGCGGGGGCGTCTGCGAGGGGAGGGGGCGCTGCCTGGGGCAAAGCAGGGGGCTGCAGGGGCAGTTTGCTCTCCCGCCAGCCCCCCGAGGAGCACGCCCGGCCCCTGCGGGGTGGGAGCTGGCTGGCCCAAGGCCAGGCTCAGACAGACCCAAGAGCCCCTGAGGGTCCCTGGGGCGGGAGCCCGTGCAGGGAGCTCCTGGCTGGGGGGCCAGGGCTACCCCCCAGACCCCTGCGGGGCAGAGCGCTGTGTCCTGTGGGACTGAACGGGCCGGGCCTGAGAGAGGCTGGGGCTGGGGGGTCCCAAGGCCGGGGGGGCCCCTCTCCCCCACCCCACTAACTGAGCTCTCAGGCTGCCATTAACCCCTCGCCTCCCAGCGTGTGGTTTGCACACCGCAGCCCCACGGGAGCCGGGCTGGGACCGTCCAGGCCAGGGCTTTCCAGCCTGGTCATGCGCGGCCCCCTTTGGAAATCCTGGCCGGCCCGTGCCCCCAGAGCTGAGACAAACGCTGCCCAGCCCGGGCGAGCTCCCGGCGGACGCTGGCGCCTTAGATCCCCCCGGCGTCGGCCGCGCGCCAGGAGGGAGGGGGAGGAGAGGCAGGGCCGGGGCGGGGATTTGGGGAAGGGGTGAGAAGAGCCGGGGGCGGGGGCGGGGGTGCGGGTGTCAGTGATGTGGCCCTCGGGCCAAGGTACTATTCTCATGTGGCCCTCGTGGTCATTTCAGTTTGAGACCCCTGGCCTAGCGGGACCTGCCCCCCCCAGCGGCTGGGCGTGGCCGAGCAGGACCTGCCCCTCCCCCTAGCAGCTGGGCGTGGCTGAGTGGGACCTGCCCCTCCTCGTGGCTGGGCGTGGCCGAGTGGGACCTGCCCCCCCGCAGCGGCTGGGCGTGGCCGAGCAGGACCTGCCCCTCCCCCTAGAAGCGGGGCGTGGCCTAGCGGGACCTGCCCCTCCTCGTGGCTGGGCGTGGCCGAGCGGGACCTGTCCCCCCCCAGCAGCTGGGCGTGGCCGAGTGGGACCTGCCCCTCCTCGTGGCTGGGCGTGGCCGAGCGGGACCTGCCCCTCCCCCTAGCAGCTGGGCGTGGCCTAGCGGGACCTGCCCCTCCTCGTGGCTGGGCGTGGCCGAGCGGGACCTGCCCCCCCCAGCAGCTGGGCGTGGCCTAGCAGGACCTGCCCCCCCCTTGTGGCTGGGTGCGGCCGAGCGGGACCTGCCCCCACCTTGCGGCTGGGCGTGGCCAAGCGGGACCTGCCCCGCCCTCTAGCGGCTCGGCGTGGCCGAGTGGGACCTGCCCCCCCTCGTGGCTGGGCGCGGCCGAGCGGGACCTGCCCCCCCTCGTGGCTGGGCGTGGCCGAGCGGGACCTGCCCCCCCCTCGCGGCTGGGCGTGGCCAAGCGGGACCTGCCCCCCCATCGCGGCTGGGCGTGGCCAAGCGGGACCTGCCCCGCCCCCTAGCAGCTCGGCGTGGCCTAGCAGGACCTGCCCCGCCCCCTAGCGGCTCGGCGTGGCCTAGCAGGACCTGCCCCGCCCCCTAGCGGCTCGGCGTGGCCTAGCAGGACCTGCCCCGCCCCCTAGCGGCTCGGCGTGGCCTAGCAGAACCTGCCCCGCCCCCTCACAGCTGCCCCCAGGTG
Organism: Chelonia mydas; assembly: GCF_015237465.2. Lineage (NCBI taxonomy): Eukaryota > Metazoa > Chordata > Testudines > Cheloniidae > Chelonia > Chelonia mydas. Next base: position 954,967 of record NC_051251.2, read on the forward strand.
CAGCAAAGAGGCTAGTTGCGCAATCAGGCTCCCATTAACTCCTCATCTGCCAGTGTGGGGTTTATACCCCCCGCCCCTTGGCTCTCCTGGCAATTAACCAGCTGCCCAGGGCGGGGGCCAGAGGAGCTGTTGTGGGGGTGGTACCCAGCCTGGCCCGGCTGTCTCTTTCTCTCCCTCTCCCCACGTGGTGCCCCAGAGGGGGAGGTGGGTCACTGGGCCTGGGGGGGGTGTAACGCACTGGGGAATGTTCTTGTTTTTTCAAGGGTTAGATGCGGAGTGCGCGGGACTCAGTTTCCCTGTGTGCTGCGTGTGTAATGAGGGATAGGAGGCGGGTTTGTCGTTGCAGAGGACCAGGTGTGACCTCGCCCAGCAGCCTGGACCCTGGGCACCGGCCTGGAGATGCGGGAGCCGGGGGCTGGTGACCGGGAGGCCCAGCCCAGCTTGGCAGCCAGCCGGTTCTGGCCTGCGGGAGGACAAAGGGCTGAGGAGAGAGGAGCCCAGGTGACCTGTTTGCCTGGGACCGCAGACAAAGGACAGGGGAGGAGCTGTTGGGGGAGACGATTTCGGATGATCGGCTGGAAGGGGGGGCGGCCAGAGCCCCCCTGGGTGCGGGACAGCCTAGATGAGCTGGGCTGAGACAGGCCAGGCCCGAGGGCTTCTTGTGCTGGGGTCAGACGCTCAATAAACCTCCTGTTTTGCGCTGGCTGAGTCGCGGCAGGTTAGACATCGGGGGGGCTTTGCTCCCTCTGGGGGTGGAGGCCCCGGGGGCCAGAGCGAGGGGACTCCCCGAGGGGCCCACGGCAGAGACAGGCTGCTGGCGGCTCAGAGAGGTGCGGCATCAGTGATGTAGATAATGGCACAGAGAGTACACTGATAAAGTTTGCTGACGATACCAAGCTGGGAGGGGTTGCAAGTGCTTTGGAGGATAGGATTGAAATTCAAAATGATCTGGACAAACTGGAGAAATGGTCTGAAGTAAACAGGATGAAATTCAAAAAGGACAAATGCCAAGTCCTCCACTTGGGAAGGAACAATCGGTGGCACACACACACTGGGCAATGACTGCCTAGGAAGGAGCACTGCGGAAAGGGATCCAGGGGGTATCCTGGAGTCGCAGGCTGGGGGCTCGGGCACCCGCTGCATGACGCCAGCCAGGGCTCTGGGGCAGCGTCTCCCCTCAGGGCCACTCCCCAGGGCCAGGAGCCTGCCCGGCTTCAGCCCCTCCTAGGTCTGACCTCGGAGCGCTCAGCCCCCTGCTCCCCCCGGGAGCTCCCCGCAGCGAGTGCCCCTGGACGGGACACCCAGGGAGCCTCCCCCCCAAAGGGCCCTGCCCCCTCTGAGTCCCCAACCAGGAGACTGAGTCGCTTCCAGCAGCCCAGCCTCCGTCACCCCCAGCTGCCCCCCCCCGCGCGGCCTTTGTCTCCTTCCTGAGCAAACAGGTCCCCTGGTCTCTGTTCTCCAGCACGCCGGCTGGCTCTGGCAGGGGACAGGCTCAGGCCATCAGCTGCCAGGCTACAGGGTGTCGGCTGGTCTCTGTGCCCCGTTAGCCAGTCGGCATCACACCTGCCCTCTGGGGGTCCTTGCAACGATCACACCCCCTGTCCCACCCCCTAGATACTGGAGTAACACAGGAGAAACTGAGGCACACACACTATTCAGAGAAAACATTAAAAACATTCCCATATTGTCCCAAGGGGTCAGAGTGGACCACAAGCTAAAAGAGTCAACAGTGTAACACTGCTACAAAATAAGCGAGCGTCCTTCTGGGCTGTATTAGCAGGAGCGTCGTAAGCCAGACACGAGCCGTAATTCTTCCGCTCTGCTCCGCGCTGATTAGGCCTCAAGTGGAGTCTTGCGTCCAGTTCTGGGCGCCACATTGCAGGAAAGACGTGGACAAAGTGGAGCAAGTCCAGAGAAGAGCAACAAAAATGCTGGATGGTCTAGATTGAAAAACGTGGGTTTGCTGAGTCTGGAGAGGAGAGACTGAGGGGGGACCCGAGAGCAGTTTCCAAGTCCATAAAAGGCAGTTATAAAAAGGAGGGTGATAAATTGTTCTCCTCAGCCACTGAGCACAGACCAGGAGCCAGGGGTTAAATTGCAGCCAGGCCGGCTCAGGCTGGACATTGGGAAAATCTTCCTCGCTCTCAGGGCGGTTAAGCCCGGGGGGCCATGGAGGCTCCGTCATCGGAGGGTTTGGGAGCAGGCCGGACGCTCGCCGGCCAGGGCTGGGCGATGGAATACAGAGCCCTGCCTCCGCCCAGGGACTGAGCCACAGGGCTAGCGAGGGCCCAGCCAGCCCTTCGTGGCTGGGAGTCCATGGCCTGGCAGGCCCAGCGACTGGCTTGTTGCTCTTCCAAGCCATGCTGCATACTTTGGGGCGTGTCGAGCAACCTCAGCCAGCCCCTGCAATGCCCACGCTTTTGGGCCTCCCAGCCCTTCCCCACCAGGAGACATCCCCTGCCTGCCCCCTATTTCTGGGGGTGCCTTTCGGGCCAGGTGCTGTGCCTGGGAAAAACCCAGGGCCATGGCCCCAGCCCCCACCAGAGCCCATTCCCTGGCGTTCAGACCCAGCTACCCATTCTGCCGTTATTCTGATTCACCCCGGGGCCTGTCCCCACCGGCCATGGCCCAGCACCCCCCCATTCTCCAAACACCTCCTGACCCCCACCATGGCCCAGCACCCCCCTGGGCACCGCCATGGCCCAGCTGTCACGGCGTCCCCGGGCGATGCTCTGGAACGGCTCCCTATGAAGCCAGGCAGGACTCTGGGGGAGTCTCCTCTCGGGGAGCAGCCTGTCTGCAGGACACACAGCTCACCCGGCTCCACCTTCCTGGCTCTGACCTCGAAGCCTTCAGCCTCCTCTGCCCCTCCGTGCGCTTCCCACAGCGAGTCCGCCCAGGTGAGGTCCTGGGGAAGCCAGAGGGTCCTGCCCCCCAACTCCACAGTCAGACGGGACTCTCAGCCACCAGTAAAACAGAAGGTTTATTAGACGACAGGAACATGGTCTAACACAGAGCTTGTAGGTGCAGAGAACAGGACCCCTCAGCCGGGTCCATTTTGGGGGGCAGTGAGCCAGACAACCACGTCTGCCCTTCACTCCTCATCCCCAGCCAGCCCCAAACTGAAACTCCCTCCAGCCCCTCCTCCTCTGGGCTTTGTCCCTTTCTCGGGCCAGGAGGGCACCGGATTCCTTTGTTCTCCAACCCTTTAGCTCTCACCTTGCAGGGGGGACGGGCCAGGCCATCAGTGGCCAGGAAAGATGGTGTCGGCCATTCTCTGTGTCCAGACCCCTGCACACACCTGCCCTCTAGGGCTCTGCAACGATCATACACCCTTATCCCTCCCCCTAGATACTTAAGAACTGCCTAGGGGAAACTGAGGCACCCCCACACTATTCAGAGGAAACATTAAGAACAGTCCCGCTTCGTCACACCATCACACTGGCTCCCAGGGCTCTGCCACAATCACACCCCCTGATCCTCCCACCTAGAGACTTAAGAACTGCGTAGGGGAAACTGAGGCACCCACACAGTATTCAGAGAAAACATTAAGAACATTCCCACTTCGTCACACCAGCACCTCCCCATTCCCCAAACACCCCTTGTCCCCCGCCATGGCCCAGCACCCTGCCCGTTCCCCAAACACCCCTTCCCGACTGCCCTGTGCCCCAAGCACTCGCAGTCCCTCCCCCACTTCTGCTCCCCAATGCAAGTCCCAGGCCTGACCCGTCTCGGCCCCCGGGGCTCTGCTCTGCCCTTCCCCCAGTTTCGGCTCAGCTCCTTGATCACCAGGGTCCAGCAATGCCTCTGCACCCGTCTCTGGCCCCTCCAGCCCCCCGGCTGGCAGGCTCTGCCCCCCGGAAGGCCCAAGGCTGGGTCTGGCATCCGGCACATCGCAGGGGATCTGGGCTGGCGCTGGGTCCCCTGCAGCAGGGAGCGTGAGTCCGCTGGGCCCAGGGGCCACGCTCCCCGCACGGCTCTAAATCCATTAGCTTCGCATAATTAGATTTTTCTCAGTTACCAGATTATGATAATTAACCGCTCATTTGTAGGAGCCAGCACTAATCCGGCATCCATCTGGCACGCTGCCAGGCTGTGCATGTGTCTCCAGGATCACAGACCCCGGAGCAAACAGTGAGGGGCATCAAGGCAGCGGGGCTGGGAGCCAGGGGGGGTGTCAGACCCTGCCCTGCTCCCCCCCGCCAGCCCTGACCCACCCTCAGCCCCTGCCCTGCTTCCCCCACCAAGCCCTGACCCACCCCCGGCCCCTGCCCTGCTCCTCTGCCCCCAGCCCTGACCCACCCCGGCCCCTGCCCTGCTCCCCCCACCCAGCCCTGACCCACCGCCAGCCCCTGCCCTGCTCCCCCACCCCAGCCCTGACCCACCCCCGGCCCCTGCCCTGCTCCTCTGCCCCCAGCCCTGACCCACCCCCGGCCCCTACCCTGCTCCCCCACCCCAGCCCTGACCCACCCTGGCCCCTGCCCTGCTCCCCCACCCCAGCCCTGACCCACCCTGGCCCCTGCCCTGCTCCCCCCACCAAGCCCTGACCCACCCCCGGCCCCTGCCCTACTCCCCCACCCCAGCCCTGACCCACCCCCAGCCCCTACCCTGCTCCCCCACCCCAGCCCTGACCCACCCCGGCCCCTGCCCTGCTCCCCCCACCAAGCCCTGACCCACCCCCGGCCCCTACCCTGCTCCCCCACCCCAGCCCTGACCCACCCCGGCCCCTGCCCTGCTCCCCCCACCAAGCCCTGACCCACCCCCAGCCCCTACCCTGCTCCCCCACCCCAGCCCTGACCCACCCCCGGCCCCTGCCCTGCTCCTCTGCCCCCAGCCCTGACCCACCCCGGCCCCTGCCCTGCTCCCCCCACCAAGCCCTGACCCACCCCCAGCCCCTACCCTGCTCCCCCACCCCAGCCCTGACCCACCCCCGGCCCCTGCCCTGCTCCTCTGCCCCCAGCCCTGACCCACCCCCGGCCCCTGCCCTGCTCCTCTGCCCCCAGCCCTGACCCAGCCCAAGCTGTTAGAATTCACTGAGGGGTCAACAAGCGCGCGGACAAGGGGGACCCAGTGGCTGCAGGGTACTTAGACTGTCAGAAAGCCTTTGACAATGTCCCTCATCAAAGGCTCTTACGCAAAGTAAACTGTTTCCCGGTGTCCCGGGGCGATGCTCTGGAACGGCTCCCTACGAAGCCAGGCAGGACTCTGGGGGAGCCTCCTCTCTGGGAGCAGCCTGTCTGCAGGGCAAACAGCTCACACGGCTTCCCCCTTCCTGGGTCTGACCTCGGAGCATTCAGCCTCCTCTGCCCCTCTGTGCGCTTCCCACAGCGAGTCCGCCCAGGCGGGGCCCTGGGGAAGCCAGAGGGTCCTGCCCACCCGCTCCGCAGTCAGATGGGACTCTCAGCCAGCCAGTGTGACGAAGTGGGACTGTTCTGAATGTTTCCTCTGAATATTGTGGGGGTGCCTCAGTTTCCCCTAGGCAGTTCTTAAGTATCTAGGTGGTGGAATAAGGGTGTATGATCCTTGCAGAACCCTAGAGGGCAGGTGTGTGCAGGGGTCTGGACACAGAGAATGGCCGACACCCTGTTTCCTGGCACCTGATGGCCTGGGCCCTTGCCCCCTGCAAGGTGAGAGCTGGGGCGAGGCCCCTCGGACCTCCAGTGGGACCTGGAGGTGATGGTCAATGGGGAGACATTGCTGGGGTGGCGAGATCCTGGGACAGAGAGAACTGTTGTCAGGCCCCGGGTGGTGCAGCCTCAGATGCTGAGGGGCTGTGTGAGCTGGGTGAGGGTCCCAGGGATGAAGCCCCCTCGCCCTGCCTATGGCCCAGATCCCTGTGCAGACCAAGGAGGGGTGGGGCTGGCTGGCCATTGGTGTGCTCCAGGATACCAGCTGTGAGACCCTGTTGTGGGGTGACTGTGTCTCTTTGGGACAGGATCCAGGCCCTGCTCCTGTAATGGCCAAAGGTTTGAATTTGAATCCAGGGAACCAATCGGCGGAGAGGGAAATGGTCAGTGAAGGTGCAGATGACCTGGCTGGCAGGGGGAAGGAGCTGCTAGGCTCAGGATATCTGCCTGCCTGTAACCAGCCCCCTGGGGCTGGGTGGGACAGAGAGATGCTCCCTGCCCCCCTTGCACACCGGAGAGGGGGCTCACGCTGGCTCTGATGCAGTGAGGAAAGCAGCGAGCTCGCTGCCTGCCCCACTGGGACAGCAAGGGCAGCGCTGAGCACAGTGGGAGCTGAGACCCCAGCTGAATGCGGGGAGACACAGGCAGGGCAGGGTAGGTCGGCTGCCAACCAGGTTTGCCTTGTCCAGAGGCGCTGCTGGGAAGTGATCCCACGGCAGGGAGGGAGCGACCAGAGGCAGGGCTCAGTGGGGCTGTGACCCCAGGCCCAGCCAGCGGGAGGGGAGACTGGGGAGCTGAGTCTGCAGAGCAGAACAGCTGGGTAGTTAATCTCTCGAGAATGCCGGGGATGGCAGGTCCACTCTCGTCTCTAGACACTTTGGATAGGACTTGTCGTCTCTCAGTGAATTTAACGTCTAGTTCCTTGTGGAAGCAGAGGTTGGTAGGGGAAGGAAAACAGAGCTTGGAGAGCACAGCTTGTAAAAGGGAACCTGAGAAGTGTAAGGTGGAGATAATCAGAGAGTGGCCTGTTCCCCAGACCAAGAAACAGGGCCAGGCCTTTATTGGGATGGCAGGATACTACTGGAGGTTTGTACCCCATGTGAGCTCCCCAGCTGCCCCCATCACTGAGCTATGCAAGAAGGGGAAGCCAGACGAGCTGCTCTGGACCGAAAAGTGCCAGGGGCTCTCTGTGCGGTGAAGGAGGCTCTAATCCAGGGACTGGTAAATCTGGTAACCCCAACTTTGCCAAGGCCTTTAGAGTGTTCACTGACGCCTCAGACACAGGGCTGGATGCGGGGCTGATGCTGAGTTGCTGGTGACAGAGACACCTGGCCAGAGGGTGGCCCAGGTCAAGATGGGGGCTCTTAACCAAGAGAGCCCGAACTAACGCCCTCCAGACTGGAGCGCTGGGAGAAGACCCGATCCCAGTTTGACCCCCGGGGGTTTTGGGGTGGCAAAAGGGCACGGGCCGCATAAAGCTTCCCACATGCAGCATGCGAGTGCTATCGACCACCCCCGACCTAAGGGAGGGCGTGAAACAGGAAGGGCTTAAAACTGGAAGGGCCTGGTGTAACTCCCACCAAGGAATGGGAGAGATGCTGGGGCATCCATGGGAACGTTGGTGGCTTCGAACTTCCCCAGATCACCAGCTAAAGTGACCCCGCTCAGTTCGATCGCGAAGGGGAGAGAGATGTGACGAAGCCGGACTGCTCTTAATGTTTCCTCTGAATATTGTGGGGGTGCCTCAGTTTTCCCTAGGCAGTTCTTAAGTATCTAGGGGGTGGGGTAAGGGTGTATGATCATTGCAGAGCCCTAGAGGGCAGGTGTGTGCAGGGGTCTGGACACAGAGAATGGCCGACACCCTCTTTCCTGGCCACTGATGGCCTGGGCCCTTGCCCCCTGCAAGGTGAGAGCTAAAGGGTTGGAGAACAAAGGAATCCGGTGCCCTCCTGGCCCGGGAAAGGGACAAAGCCCAGGGGAGGAGGGGCTGGAGGGAGTTTCAGTTTGGGGCTGGCTGGGGACAAGGAGTGAAGGGCAGACGTGGTTGTCTGGCTCACTGCCCCCCCCCCAAAATGGACCCAGCTGAGGGGTCCGGTTCTCTGCAGCTACAAGCTCTGTGTTAGACCATGTTCCTGTCGGCTAATAAACCTTCTGTGTTACTGGCTGGCTGAGAGTCCCGTCTGACTGTGGAGTTGGGGGGCAGGACCCTCTGGCTTTCCCAGGAGCCCCACATGAGCAGACTGGCTGTGGGAAGCGCACGGAGGGGCAGAGGAAGCTGAATGCTCCGAGGTCAGACCCAGGAAGGGGGAAGCCGGGGGAGCTGTGTGTCCTGCAGACAGGCTGCTCCCTGAGAGGAGACTTCCCCAGAGTCCTGCTTGGCTTCATGGGGAGCAGATCCAGAGCATCACCTGGGGACGCCATGACAGCCAATAAAACAGAAGGTTTATTAGATGACAGGATCACAGCCCAAAACAGAGCTTGTACTTATAGGAAATAGAACCCCTCAGTCAGGTCCATCTTGGGACCAGGGAGGCCAGACCCTGGCTCTGGGCCTCCCTCTCTTTCCCCAGCCAGCTCCAAACTGAAACTCTCCCGCCCCTCCTCTCCTTTGTCTCTTTCCGGGCCTGATCCCTTTGTTCTCCAACTCCTTCAGTTGGCACCTTTGCAGAGGAGTGGCCCAGACCATCAGTGGCCAGGAGACAGGGTGTCTGCCATTCTCTGCCTAGACAGCCTCACACTGACCCTCTGGGCTCTGCAACAATCACACACCCTTATCCCAGTGCCTAGATACTTAAGAAAGACATAGGGGAAACTGAGGCACCCACATTGTATTCAGAGAGAACATTAAGAACAGCCACACTTCGTCACAAGCTGTCATGGGATAAGAGGGAAGGTCCGCTCATGGATCGGTAACTGATTAAAAGACAGGAAACAAAGGGGAGGAATAAATGGTCAGTTTTCAGAATGGAGAGAAGTAAATAGCAGGGTCCCCCAGGGGTCTGGACTGGGACCAGCCCTATTCAACATAGTCATAAACAATCTGGAAAAAGGGGTGAACAGCGAGGTGGCAAAGTTTGGAGATGATACAAAACTACTCAGGATAGTTAAGCCCAAAGCAGCCTGCGAAGAGCTACAAGGGGTCTCACTAAGCAGGGTGACAGGGCAGTGAAATGGCAGATGAAATTCAGGGCAGGTCTACACTTGAAACGCTGCGCGGATGCTGCTGAGCAGTGTAGCCCTTTGCTGAAGATGCTCTGAGTCAGGGCGACGCGCTCCGGCCGACAGCGCTGCCACGCGGGGGTTAGGTCAGTATCACGGCATCCCGCCCACCCGAGTGACGGCGTTGACGTAAGGCCGCCGTGTAGACCAGACCGAACTGTTGACAAATGCAAAGTGGAAAACATCATCCCAGCTACACATACAATATGATGGGTGTAAATTAGCTGTGACCCCTGGAGAGAGATCATAGAATCATAGACTATCAGGGTTGGAAGGGACCTCAGGAGGTCATCTAGTCCAACCCCCTGCCCAGAGCAGGACCGATCCCCGACTAAATCATCCCAGCCAGGGCTTTGTCAAGCCTGACCTTAAAAACTTCTAAGGAAGGAGATTTCACCACCTCCCTAGATAACCCATTGCAGTGCTTTACCACCCTCATAGTGAAAAAGTTTTTCCTAATATCCAACTTAAACCTCCCCCACTGCAACTTGAGACCATTACTCCTTGTCCTGTCCTCTTCTACCACTGAGAACAGCCTAGATCCATCCTCTTTGGAACCCCCTTTCAGGTAGTTCAAAGCAGCTATCAAATCCCCCCTCATTCTTCTCTTCTACAGACTAAACAATCCCAGTTCCCTCAGCCTCTCCTCAGAAGTCATGTGTTCCAGTCCCCTAATCATTTTTGTTGCCCTTCGCTGGACTCTCTCCAATTTATCCACGTCCTTCTTGTAGTGTGGGGCCCAAAACTGGACACAGTACTCCAGGTGAGGCCTCACCAATGCCGAATAGAGGGGAACGATCACGTCCCTCGATCTGCTGGCAATGCCCCTACTTATACAGCCCAAAATGCCATTGGCCTTCTTGGCAACAAGGGCACCCTGTTGACTCATATCCAACTTCTCCTCCACTGTAACCCCTCGGTCCTTCTCTGCAGAACTGCTGCCGAGCCATTCGGTCCCTAGTCTGTAGCTGTGCATGGGATTCTTCCGTCCTAAGTGCAGGACTCTGCACTTGTCCTTGTTGAACCTCATCAGATTTCTTTTGGCCCAATCCTCCAATTTGTCTAGGTCCCTCTGTATCCTATCCCTACCCTCCAGCATATCTACCTCTCCTCCCAGTTTAGTGTCATCTGCAAACTTGCTGAGGGTGCAATCCACACCATCCTCCAGATCATTTATGAAGATATTGAACAAAACCGGCCCCAGGACCAACCCTTGGGGCACTCCACTTGATACCGGCTGCCAACTAGACATGGAGCCATTGATCACTACCCGTTGAGCCCGACAATCTAGCCAGGAGATGCGGGAGAGTTCCCTGAAAACATCCACTCAATGCGCAGCAGCCGTCAAGAAAGTGACCAGAATGTCGGGAACCCTGAGGAACGGGAGAAACAAGAACATCCCAGTCTCTCTGTTGCAGGCTGTGTAGCCGTGTGGGTCCCAGGATGCTAGAGAGACAAGGTGCGGGAGGGGGGAGCTTTTATTGGACCCACTTCTGCTGGGGCGAGAGACAAGCTGTGGAGCCAGGCAGAGCTCTTCTTCAGGCCTGGGAAAGGTCCCGCAGCATCACAGCTAAATGCCAGGTGGAAGGGCTTTAGCAGGTATTCTAAGGGACCATGCAAAGTGGAGGGGCCCATTTACACCTCTGCAGCCGTAGGCCAAAAGGGGGTTAGCAGGTGACAGATTGTTGTAAGAAGCCATAAATCCCGTGTCTCTGGTCAGTCCATGAGTTTTAGTGTCGAGCAGAGTGATGATTTTAAGCTCCAAGGCTTGTCTTTGGAAAGTGTTTCCTCTGAGGCTGAGGAGGGAGAGGTCAGACATGGAGCAATCACTGTGTGAGAAGTGTTCACCCAGAGGTGACAGGGTGCTTTTGTCTTTTATCATTTTCCTGTGTGAGTTCATTTGAGAGCGCAGTGATTGTCTGACCACCTCATCAAACAACTGCACCCCATCCTGAAAGAAATCTTTCCCGAGCCTCCACTTCTGGCCTTCAGACAACCCCCAGCCTCTCCACGCTCAGCGTCAGAAGCAGGCTCCCCACAGACCAGGGCTCAGCAACTCAAAGCGGTGCCAGACCCTATCAGAGCAAGAGATGGAAAACCTGCAGCCATAGCTCCATTGTTACAATGATCGGCACCCCCCACCCCCCGGAACAAAGCGGGATCTTGGCGGGACACAACTGAGAGTATCAATCCAGGACAAATTGCTTAGAGCAGGGCAGTCACAGCCCCAGGCTGGGGGTCCTTGGCACACCCAGGCAAACCAAACTAGCCAGCCAGAGAGGACTTCGGTCTCACCCCACTGGCTAACCACAAGTCACACAAGCAATTCCCTCAGACACTCCAGTTTCCCAGTATCACCACCAGCGCCACTCAGTATGGGGACAGATGGTTGTGAAAACCAATGCCCCAGTAAAAGAAAAAGGTTCTCTCGATCCCAAGGGACCAAGCCCCAGACCCAGGTCAATATACAAATCAGATCCTACCCACAAATCACACTGTTGCCAAACCTTTAGAATCTAAAATCTAAAGGTTTCTTCATAAAAGGAAAAGATACAGATGAGAGCTAGAATGGGTTAAATGGACTCAATGACATACAGTCACAGCCAAGCTCTTGGTTCGGGCTTGCAGCAGGGATGGAATAAACGGCAGGTTCAAATCCAGTCTCTGGAGAACATCCACAGCTGGGGTGGATCCTTCAGTCCTTTGTGCAGAGCTGCAGAGTAGCAAAGTCCCTCCAGAGATAAGAAGAAGGATTGAAGACATAATGGAGGGGTTTCCGGGGCCTTTTATATTCTTTCTCTTATGGGTGGAAACCCCTTTGTTCTGACTGTGGAAGATCACAGCAGCAACATGGAGTCTGCAGTCACATGGGCGAGTCACATGTCCGAGCATGACTCAGTTTGCAGGCCGGGACGCCATTGTTTACATGTGAGTTTGAAGGTTCCCAGGAAGGCTCAGATGTGGATTGGCGTCTCCCAAAGTCCATTGTCAGTTAAGTGTTTCCTGATTGGGCACTTACTGGGAATTGCCCTTCTCAAGGAGCTGACCAAATGCTTCCCTGAGGCTACTTAGAATCAAACACATTGAGATACAAGTGCAGAGCCAATATTCAAATGTCAGCTACAAAACTGACACATGCACACAGACAGCGTAATCCAAACCAGCAAACCGTGCCCTTGTCCTAGACTCCTCTCGCCGCCCTTTGTACAACATTTGCTGCAAATATATAACAGTGGTTGCAACAATGATCTATACGGTCACAGTTTATGTCAATAATGTCACACCCCCAGACACACCTTCCAACACATGGGATAAAGTGGGTCCTACACATGGGATAAAGTGGGAATATTCTTAATGCTTTCTCTGAATCCGATGAAGTGAGCTGTAGCTCACGAAAGCTTATGCTCAAATAAACTGGTTAGTCTCTAGGTGCCACAAGTCCTCCTTTTCTTTTTGCGGACACAGACTAACCCGGCTGCGACTCTGACACCTCTGAATAGTGTGTGCACCTCAGTTTCCAGTGGTACTCAAGTATCTAGGTGGTGGGACAGGGGGTGTGAGGCCGACTGGCTGCCTGGGCACAGAGAACAGTCGACATTGATGGCTGGGCCCCCTCCTCTGCCAGGAGCCAGCTGGAGGTGTTGGTGCAGACCAGGGGACCTGTTTGCCAGGGAAAGAGACAAAGCCAGGAGGAGGGGCAATGGGGGTGACTGAGGGGAGGCAGCTAGTGAGTCAGTCTCCTGATCTGGCACTCGGGGAGGGGGCCCTGGATCCCCCCCCGATGGACTTTGCGGCAGGTCCCTGATTTCTGTGCTCACAAGCTCTGTCCTACGCTGGGTTCACGACGACTAATAACCCGTCTGAAGCCGGGCAGGCTCCTGGCCCTGGTGAGTGACCCTAAGGGGAGACGCTGCCCCAGAGCCCTGGCTGGCATCACTCAGCCGGTATCCGAGCCCCCAGCCTGCGACTCCGGGACAACCTGCCTATCACAACCTGTGGGGCACCCCATCCAGTGCACTCAATGCCCCAGTAACAGCGAGGAGGGTGAAACCAGCCAGTCACTGGGCTCACCAATGAACTCAGCAGCAAATGATAAAAGACAAAACCGCCCTGTCCTCTGGCGGTGAGCACTTCTCACAAAGAGATCGCTCCATGTCTGACCTCTCCCTCCTCAGCCACAAGGGAAACCTGCCCCACACCTTCCAAAGACCAGCCTGGGAGCGTCCATTCACAATGCTGCCAGCCCTGAAGCAGAGCTCGGGGTGGCTCGAAAGCTTGTCTCTCTCCCCAACACAGTAAAGTTAAATACAAGATTTTGCCTCACTCATCTTGTTTCTATAATGCCACTATATAAATCCACAGTATGTCCACACCTTGGACACCGCATCCAAGCTCAAAAAGAGAGATTGGAATTGGAAAAGGTTCAGAGGAGGGCAACAAAAATTATTACGGGGTATGGAACGGTTTCTGTATGAGGATTAACAAGACTGCGACTTTTCATCGTGGAAAAGAGACGACTAAAGGGGGATAAGCCAGAGGCCTGTAAAATCATGACAGGTGTGGAGAGAGTGAAGAGGGAAGTGTTATTTACTCCTTCCCATAACACAAGAACCAGGGGTCACCCAGTGACATTAACAGGCAGCAGGTTTAAAACAAACACAAGGAAATGTTTCTTCACACAAAACACAGTCAACCTGTGGAACTCCTTGCCAGAGGATGTTGTGAAGGCCAAAAGTATAAGTGGGTTCAAAAAAGAACTAGATAAGTTTCTGGAGGACAGGTTGTGATGAAGTGGGACTGTTCTTAATGTTTCCTCTGAATATTGTGGGGGTGCCTCAGTTTCCCCTAGGCAGTTCTTAAGTATCTAGGGGGTGGGGTAAGGGTGTATGATCATTGCAGAGCCCTAGAGGGCAGGTGTGTGCAGGGGTCTGGACACAGAGAATGGCCGACACTCTGTTTCCTGGCAACTGATGGCCTGGGCCCTTCCCCCTGCAAGGTGAGAGCTAAAGGGTTGGAGAACAAAGGAATCAGGTGCCCTCCTGGCCGGGGAAAGGGACAAAGCCCAGAGGAGGAGGGGCTGGAGGGAGTTTCAGTTTGGGGCTGGCTGGGGACGAGGAGTGAAGGGCAGACGTGGTTGTCTGGCTCACTGCCCCCCAAAATGGACCCGGCTGAGGGGTCCTGTTCTCTGCACCTACAAGCTCTGTGTTAGACCATGTTCCTGTCGTCTAATAAACCTTCTGTTTTCCTGGCTGGCTGAGAGTCCCGTCTGACTGCGGAGTTGGGGGGCAGGACCCTCTGGCTTCCCCAGGACCCCGCCTGAGCGGACTCACTGTGGGAAGCGCAGGGAGGGGCAGAGGAGGCTGCATGCTCCGAGGTCAGAGCCAGGAAGGTGGAGCCGGGTGAGCTGTGTGTCCTGCAGACAGGCTGCTCCCCGAGAGGAGACGTCCCCAGAGCCCTGCCTGGCTTCGTGGGGAGCCGTTCCAGAGCATGGCCCGGGGACGCCGTGACACAGGTCCATCAATGGCTATTAGCCAAGATGGGCAGGGACCCCACCCCATGCTCTGCCATGCTGGGGCTGGACGGCAGAGCGGGATCGCTCGATGGCTGCCTGTTCTGTTCCTGCCCTCGGAAGCCAGGACACGGGGCTGGGCGGACCATGGGGCTGACCCAGGGTGGCCGCTCTGATGTGCTCCTACACCTGCTCACAAGCGCCTGTCCTGTGCACGAAGGTGTTTGTCACCCAGGGGCCGTCTGTCCCACCCTGGGCCAGTCCAGGGAGCTGGGATCCGCCTCTCCTGAGCCAGGCCCCTGCCAGGGACGCTCTGCGAGGGCTCCCACCAGCGTGTGCCCATCTTTCTCCTTTTTCCTCCCGTCTCTTTCCGTAACTGGGCAGTTTTGTTCACCCCAGCCCACCACGGCTCCCCCAGTTCAGCCCCTTTCCCTTGGGCTCTGTTGTGCTTGCATGGCCCAGGCCGGCCCCTCCTCTGGGCTGTGATCGTGCAGCTGGGCTGGGGGAAGAGGTCTGTGTCCTCACGCTGGCTGAGTTAGCTCTGAGACCCCCCCTGCCCCCTGGGGACCCGTCTGCCTCCCCACATCCTACCTACAGACCCTTACCACACCAGGCAGTAACCATGGCGACCGGCGAGGTCCTGGCTTTCGGCAGAGACCATGGGAAGATGGAGACCGCAGGGGAAACGGGCACAGCCCTGGGCACGGACTGGTAACTGGGCACCCCTCGTCGGTGACCGACAGGAGGCACCTGGGTCACACCTTAGCCTTCTGGGCAGTGGGAGGGATGAGGGGGGTGTCACTTGGCCCTTGGGGGCGATGGTAGGGTTGCCAGGCATCTGGTTTTCGACTGGAACGCCGGGTCGAAAAGGGACCCTGGCGGCTCCAGTTGGCACCACTGACCAGGTTCCTGCAGCCACTAGACACATGGGCAGCCGGGAGTCTCCGTGCGCTGCCCCCACCCCAAGGGCCGGCTCCGCAGCTCCTATTGGCCAGGAACCACGAGGGGGTGAGGGCTGCCCCGCAGTACAAAGGGACCAATGTCCCCAGGGACCGGCAGGCCAGAGCGGCTGGGGGTTAAAATAAGAGCCCAAGGGGAGGGCGAAGAGAGGGAAGATCCGAGCACTCACCCAGCACAAGGTCCAGACGCTAGAAGAAAATCGAGGAGCCAAAGGACACGGAGAGAAGAAATTTGTGGCTTGCCTGGACCCCAGCGCTGGGAGCCGGGGAGCAAACAGCGAATTGGACTAGCTCATCGAGGAGCATAAATTCAGAGCCTGGTGGGTGAGTCGCAGGGTTGGAGGGTTACAATTGATGCTTAGGACCTAGTTCGGGAGGATGGAGTGCGCAGAAGGGAAGGGGGACGGGCACTGTCAGAAATGGCCTTGCCTGCTTCCCGGTTGCTGCTCGCACAAAGAAAATGGCCTCGAATGCTCCTGGTTCAGGGTCCTGGCAGGTAAAGCTCACGAGGGACTGTTAGCTGGTGTCTGCCACAGAGCCCAAATCCCCTGGGGACCAGGCTGAGCCGATCGCTCCGCACCATCCACACCGTGTAGGGGGGAAGCGGCATGATCGTGGGGGACCTTGGTCTGAGGGACACACACTGGGGTTTGCACGCTGCCAGCCCTTAAACACCCTGGGGATTTCTAAATACGACCAATGGAGATTTCCTAACTCCAGATGGGCTGCAGCCAACATGGGGGATTCTCTGTTAGACCTTGTCGTGGCAAATAGAGAGGAACCGATCACAGCACTGGAGCTTAGGGACAAGTGATCATGACTTGATCACCTTTATAATGTGTGAGCAGAACAAAGACCAGAGCAGTGATAGAGATACTGGGTGCTTTACTAGGGACAATTTCACAAAGCTGCAAAATCACCTGGGAGGAAAATTTAATTAGAAAATGGGAATGATAATTGGGAATCATTTAAGAGCACTTACTAGATGCCCAAAAGCCACAATCGCACCGCTGAGGAAGAAGGCTGTGCTGGTTAAAAGATGGCCTGGTTTAGAGGGAAAATGAAGGTAGCTATAAAAAATTATATATGTATAAAACAAATGGAAGAAAGGGGAAGCTGATACTAATGAATACTAATCAGAAGTTAGGAATTGTAGAAAACTGAAAAGGGAAGCCAAGGGACATAAAGAGAAATCTCTGGCCAGGAGAATTAAGGAAAATAAGAAGGAGTTTTTAAAATATGTTAGGAACAATAAGAATCCTGACAATGGTATTGATCCATTACTCAATGGAAAAGAAAAGGAGTACTTGTGGCACCTTAGAGACTAACCAATTTATCTGAGCACAAGCTTTCGTGAGCTACAGCTCACTTCATCGGACGCATCCACTGCATGCATCCAATGAAGTGAGCTGTAGCTCACGAAAGCTTATGCTCAAATAAATTGGTTAGTCTCTAAGGTGCCACAAGTCGTCCTTTTCTTTTTGCGAATACAGACTAACACGGCTGCTACTCTGAAACCTATCAATGGAAAAGGTAGAATTATCAATAATAATGCAGAAAAAGCAGAAGTGTCCAGTGAATGTTTCTGTTCTGTATTTGGGGGAAAACCAGATCATATAGTCTCATCATATGGTGATAACACTCTTCCCATCCCACTCATGTCTCAGGAGGATGTTAAACAGCAGCTACTAAAGTCAGACCTTTTAAAATTACGGGGTCCAGAGCACTTGCATTTAAGAGTTTTGAAAGAGCTGGCTGAGGTGCTCACTGGCCCATTAATGTTATTTTCAATAAGTCTTGGAGCACTGGGGCCTTTGCAGAGACTGGAAGAAAGCAAATGTTGGGTCCGTTTTTAAAAAGGGGAAATGGGATGATCCAGGTAATTATAAGACTATGGGTCTGACATCTATCCCAGGCACGATAACGGAGTGGCTGCTATGGGACTTGATTAACAAAGAGCTAAAGGAGGGTGATGTAATTAATAGAAATCAATATATATGGAAAATAGATCCTGTCAAACTAACTTGATTTTTTTTATGAGATTACAAATTTGGTTAATAAAGGGGATAGTGCTGAGGTGATATATTTTGACTTCTGTGAGGCATTGAACTTGACACTGCAGGACATGTTGATTAAAAATTAGAACAATATAAAACTAACACGGCTCACATTGAATGGATTAAAGCCTGGCTAACTAACAGGTCTCAAACTATAATCGTAAATGAGGAATCATCATCAAGAGTGTGTGTTTCTAGTGGGCTCTGCAGGGATCAGTTCTTGGCCCTGTGTTGTTTAACATTTTTATCAATGACCTGAAAGAAAACATAAAGTCACGGGCATATGTGTGCTAGTGTAACTGTACACATTGATTCAGGGAGCTAGGACCCGTGACCTGGCTGGGCGCCTTCGTACCTTAACAGATCTTGTGGTCATTGGGCAGTTTGCTCAATGTCTGCTGGAGCAAAATGGAGTTTGGAGTCACAAGTCCCTGCATACCTTGCTGAGTCCCCAGGCGTGTCTGCCTTCTCTCAATGGGTCAATTGTGTCGCTCATGGTCCTTAATGGGCCATCCAGCCGGCTAGACAGGGCTGACACCAGCGTGTCTGGGGTGTCCCCCAGAAGCAGAGCACAAGTTTGAACTACAGACAGTACAGAGCCAATATTCATAACTTCAACTACAAAAATGATACACATATACAGATAGCATCATCCTAACCAGCCAACCATAACCTCGTCTGAGATACCTCATTTGACCCCCTTTATATAAGATTTGGTGCCACGACAGGACCTTGGTTGCAACAATGATCTATACGGTCCCAGATTATGTCAATCACGTCACACTAGAACAACCCCCCCATCTAGAATGCCCCCCCAAAAGGTCTGAGGCCTTTTTCTTTAGTAGCAGCCGCAGCTGTGAGCTAAGAAGCCGAGAGTCAGACCCTCACATTCCCTCTCAGTGACAGGAACAGTGCAACACGGGCTGTAAAGAAGGTGCTTCTGTCCTGATAGTACCCAGCCCCACTGGCGAAAGGGAGCTGAAGAGGGTTACGGAAAACGCTGATGATTGTGTCTGGCAAGGAACCACTTAGCACCGGTATGAGCGTGAAACTGATTGTTCTGCCTTTACCCTCCCCACTCCTCTGTGTGTCTGTGGGGCCAGGGCTGGTTCTTTGATTGTTTCTGTCTGTGGTGTAACTAATTCTGCAAGATGTAAATCAGCTCAGGTGGGGGGTGATGGGGTGAAGACTTGTTTCGTAATAGGCTAGGATGCGTGGAAAATACTGGCAGTTTTGTAGGACTTCAGTTTACCTGGCTCCGGTGCAGCGAAGCAGGACCCATGTTTCACTGGATAAACTGGGGTCCACAAGGAAGTGCGTGGGAACCAGCTCCAGGACACAGCCCGAGATCAGCGCTGCCAGACCTCACAGAATCACAGAAGATCAGGGTTGGAAGGAACCTCAGGAGGTTCTAGTCCAACCCCCTGCTCAAAGGAGGACCGATCCCCAACTAAATCATC
This sequence comes from Chelonia mydas, assembly GCF_015237465.2. Classification (NCBI taxonomy): domain Eukaryota; kingdom Metazoa; phylum Chordata; order Testudines; family Cheloniidae; genus Chelonia; species Chelonia mydas. The sequence goes on from NC_051251.2 coordinate 973,798, forward strand.
CCAGCCAGGGCTTTGTCAAGCCGGACCTTAAAAACTTCTAAGGAAGGAGATTCCACCACCTCCCTAGGGAACCCATTCCAGTGTTTCATCACCCTCCTAGTGAAATAGTGTTTCCTAATATCCAACCTAAACCTCCCCCACTGCAACTTGAGACCATTCCTCCTTGTTCTGTCATCTTCTACCACTGAGAACAGTCTAGAGCCATCCTCTTTGGAACCCCCTTTCAGGTAGTTGAAAGCAGCTATCAAATCCCCCCTCATTCTTCTCTTCCACAGACTAAACATCCCCAGTTCCCTCAGCCTCTCCTCATAAGTCATGTGTTCCAAACCCCTAATCATTTTTGTTGCCTCCGCTGGACGTTTTCCAATTTTTCCACATCCTTCTTGTAGTGTGGGGCCCAAAACTGGACACAGTACTCCAGATGAGGCCTCACCAATGTTGACTAGAGGGGAATGATCACGTCCCTCGATCTGCTGGCAGTGCCCCTACTTATACAGCCCAAAATGCCATTAGCCTTCTTGGCAACAAGGGCACACTGCTGACTCATATCCAGCTTCTCGTCCACTGTAACCCCTGGGTCCTTTTCTGCAGAACTGCTGCCTAGCCATTTGGTCCCCAGTCTGTAGCGGTGCCTGGGATTCTTCCTTCCTAAGTGCAGGACTCTGCACTTGTCCTTGTGGAACCTCATCAGATTTCTTTTGGCCCAATCCTCTGATTTGTCTAGGTCTAGATTTGTGACGGGTTGGATCACAGAAACCCCCTGGGGGCTGCCATCTGATGTGCCAAGATTACTTCTGCCCCTGCTTTCCTGCCCTGCCAGCTTGGGACTCCAGCACTCTGTCTGGCTGAGCCAGACACACCCGTCTGCTCCCACACAGACCCAGGGTCTGAACCACAGGCCCCAAACAGACTTAGCTGAAAGCAACTTAAGAAATGTTCCTGCCTTTAACACTCCCAATGGGGTCCTAACCCCAAATAAATCCATTTTACCCTGTAGAAAGCTAATACAGGGTAAACTTATAAATTGTTCGCCCTCTATAACACTGATAGAGAGAGACGCCCAGCTGTTTGCCCCCGCCCAAGTATTAATATATACTCTGGGTTAATTAATAAGTAAAAAGTGATTTTATTAAATATAAAAAGTAGGATTTAAGTGGTTCCAAGTAATAACAGACAGAACAAAGTGAATTACCAAGCAAAATAAAATAAAACACGCAAGTCTAAGCCTAATACAGTAAGAAAACTGAATACAGATAAAATCTCACCCTCAGAGATGTTACAATAAGCATCTTTCACAGACTGGACGCCTTCCTAGTCTGGGCCCGATCCTTTCCCCGGTACAGCCCTTGTTCCAGCTCAGGTGGTAGCTAGGGGGTTTCTCATGATTGCAGCCCCCTTTGTCCTGTTCCACCCCCTCATAGAGCTTTTGCACAAGGCGGGAACCCTTTGTCCCTCTCTGGGTTCCCACCCCTCCTTCTCAGTGGAAAAGCACCAGGTTAAAGATGGATTCCAGGTCAGGTGACATGATCACATGTCACTGTAAGACGTCATTACCCACTTGCCAGCCCACAGTAGACGTAAACAGAGGCATTTACAGTCAATTGTCCTGGTTAATGGGAGCCATCAAGATTCCAAACCACCATTAATGGCCCACGCTTTGCATAATTACAATAGGTCCTCAGAGTTATATTTCATATTTCCAGTCTCAGATACGAGAGCGATACATTCATACAAATGGGACGACCACACTCAGTAAATTACAAGCTTTGTAATGATACCTTACAAGCCACCTTTTGCATGAAGCGTATTCCAGTTACGTCATATTCACACTCATTAGCATATTTTTATAAAATCATAGAGAGTGCAACCTCACACTGTGTGCCCCCTACACTCTCCAGCCTGGGCTGTCTCCCACAAGGCTTTGCGAGTGACAAGGAGCAAATCCCTCCAGGCGCTGTGATCACTCAGCTCGATTGCGTGAATGCTCCCAGAGCCGCTCATGAATCACACCAGCTCATTCCCCCAGCACCCCAGCCTAGGATCCCAGTGCTGCACCATCCTGCCCTGGGCAGAAGCCCGACCACTGTACATTTATTACCCAGTCGCCCCTTCCTCCATGTGCAGAGGACACACACTAGCCTTTGTAACCTGACCTGAGATTTCCCAAGCACTTCAACCAAAACACACTGTTTTAGGTAAAGTATAAAACACATTTATTACCTACAGAAAAGTAGCTTTTAAGTGATTATAAGTGGTAGGCATAAAAAGTCAGAGATAGTTACCAAAGAAAATAAAAGGTAAGCACACAATCTGAGTCTTAAATCTGATTACACCGTGACAAGGCAGTATTTAGACCAAGCAGTTTTCTCACCCCACTGGCTGTTACACTTCTTAATACAGAGGCTTCTGTCTCCAGCCTGGGACCAGGCTCCTTAGTTTAAGAGTTTGTCTTTCCAGCATTCTTGTTGCTTCCCTCGTAGTTGGGGGAGAAGAAAAGCCAAGGTACGGCGCCACTGGGTATCAAGAAGGGTTTCTACAGGTATGTTAGAAGGTCAGGGAACATGTGGGCCCCTTACTGAATGGGGGAGGCAACCTAGTGACGTGACAGGTGATGTGGAAAAAGCTGAAATACTCAATGACCTTTTTTGCCTCAGCCTTCACAGACAAGGTCAGCTCCCAGACGGCTGCACTGGGTAGCACAGCATGGGGAGGAGGTGACCAGCCCTCTGTGGAGAAAGAAGCTAGATTGTCGGGCTCAACGGGTAGTGATCAATGGCTCCATGTCTAGTTGGCAGCCGGTGTCAAGTGGAGTGCCCCAGGGGTCGGTCCTGGGGCCGGTTTTGTTCAATATCTTCATAAATGATCTGGAGGATGGTGTGGATTGCACTCTCAGCAAATTTGCGGATGATACTAAACTGGGAGGAGTGGTAGATACGCTGGAGGGGAGGGATAGGATACAGAAGGACCTAGACAAATTGGAGGTTTGGGCCAAAAGAAATCTGATGAGGTTCAATAAGGATAAGTGCAGAGTCCTACACTTAGGATGGAAGAATCCAATGCACAGCTACAGACTAGGGACCGAATGGCTAGGCAGCAGTTCTGCGGAAAAGGACCTAGGGGTGACAGTGGACGAGAAGCTGGATATGAGTCAGCAGTGTGCCCTTGTTGCCAAGAAGGCCAATGGCATTTTGGGATGTATAAGTAGGGGCATAGCCAGCAGATCGAGGGACGTGATCGTTCCCCTCTATTCGACACTGGTGAGGCCTCATCTGGAGTACTGTGTCCAGTTTTGGGCCCCACACTACAAGAAGGATGTGGATAAATTGGAGAGAGTCCAGCGAAGGGCAACAAAAATGATTAGGGGTCTAGAGCACATGACTTATGAGGAGAGGCTGAGGGAGCTGGGATTGTTTAGTCTGCAGAAGAGAAGAATGAGGGGGGATTTGATAGCTGCTTTCAACTACCTGAAAGGGGGTTCCAAAGAGGATGGCTCTAGACTGTTCTCAATGGTAGCAGATGACAGAACGAGGAGTAATGGTCTCAAGTTGCAATGGGGGAGGTTTAGATTGGATATTAGGAAAAACTTTTTCACTAAGAGGGTGGTGAAGCACTGGAATGGGTTACCTAGGGAGGTGGTAGAATCTCCTTCCTTAGAGGTTTTTAAGGTCAGGCTTGACAAAGCCCTGGCTGGGATGATTTAACTGGGAATTGGTCCTGCTTCGAGCAGGGGGTTGGACTAGATGACCTTCTGGGGTCCCTTCCAACCCTGATATTCTATGATTCTATGATTCTAAGTGGTTCGGGACTATTTAGAAAAGCTGGACGTGCACAAGTCCATGGGTCCAGATCCAATGCATCTGAGGGTGCTGAGGGAGTTGGCTGACGTGACTGCAGAGCCATTGGCCATTATCTTTGAAAACTCATGGTGATCGGGGAAGGTCCTGGACAATTGGAAAAAGGCAAATATAGCGCCCATCTTTAAAAAAGAAAGAAGGAGAATCCGGGGAATAGACCGGTCAGCCTGACCTCATTCCCTGGAAAATTCATGGAGCAGGTCCTCAAGGAATCCATTTTGAAGCACTTGGAGGAGAGGAAAGTGATCATAACAGTCAACATGGATTCATGCCTGACCAACCTGATCATGATGAGATTACTGGCTCTGTGGATATGGGGAAAGGAATGGACGTGATATATCTTGACTTTAGCAAAGCTTTTGACACGGTCTCCCACAGTATTCTTGCCAGCAAGTTAAAGAAGGATGGGCTGGATGAATGGACTATAAGGTGGATAGAAAGCTGGCTAGATTGTCGGGCTCAACGGGTAGTGATCAATGGCTCCATGTCTAGTTGGCAGCCGGTGTCAAGTGGAGTGCCCCAAGGGTCGGTCCTGGGGCCGGTTTTGTTCAATATCTTCATTAATGATCTGGAGGATGGCGTTGATTGCACCCTCAGCAAGTCTGCAGATGACACTAAGATGGGGGGAGCGGTAGATACACTGGAGGGTAGAGATAGGATACAGAGGGACCTAGACAAATTGGAGGATTGGGCCAAAAGAAATCTGATGAGGTTCCACAAGGACAAGTGCAGGGTTCTGCACTTAGGAAGGAAGAATTCCAGGCACTGCGACAGGCTGGGGACCCACTGGCTAAGCGGCAGTTCTGCAGAAAAGGACCTAGGGGTGACAGTGGACGAGAAGCTGGATATGAATCGAGAGTGTGCCCCTTGCCCCTTGTTGCCAAGAAGGCTAACGGCATATTGGGCTGTATAAGTAGGGGCATTGCCAGCAGATCGAGGGAAGTGATTATTCCCCTCTATTCAGCACTGGTGAGGCCACACTTGGAGTATTTGTGTCCAGTCCCCCAGTACCGAAAGGATGTGGACAAATTGGAGAGAGTCCGGCGGAGGGCAACGAAAATGATTAGGGGACTGGGGCACATGACTTATGAGGAGAGGCTGAGGGAACTGGAGTTATTTAGTCTGCAGAAGAGAAGAACGAGGGGGGATTTGATACCAGCCTTTAACTACCTGTAGGGGGGTTCCAAAGATGATGGAGCTCGGCTGTTCCCAGTGGTGGCAGAAGACAGAACAAGGAGCAATGGTCTCAAGCTGCAACAAAATGGCAGATGAAATTTAATGTTGATAAATGCGAAGTGATGCCCATTGGAAAACATCATCCCAACTAGACATATACAATGATGGGTCTAAATTAGCTGTTACCACTCAAGAGAGAGATCTTGGAGTCACTGTGGCTAGTTCTCTGAAAACATCCACTCAATGGGCAGCGGCCCTCAAAAAAGCGAACAGAATGCTGCGAATAATTCCACTAGTAAGGTCCCTCTGGCCTGCCAGTTCCCCTTTCAGTGTGACCGTTGTAGTTGTGAGGCAACTCCCATCTTTTCATGTGCTGTATATTTTACCTTTCTCTGGATGCTCCACTCCATGCATCTGAGGAAGTGGGTTTTAGCCCACGAAAGCTGATGCCCAAATCAATGTGTCAGTCTCTAAGGTGCCATAAGGACTCCTCGTTCCCTTTAACTCGTTCCTTATCTACCATTCAGTTCTTGTGTTAAACCCCATCTTCTCCAATTTTCCTAATAATTTCCTTGGTGGAATTGCATCATGCACCTTCCTGACATCCCGGGAGATTAGCTCAACTGCGTTTCCTTTGTCTAGGAAATCGGTTCTCTTCTCACAGAGAGAGATGAGGTTGATCTGGCACGATCTACTTTTTGTAAAGCCCATGATGTATTTTGTCCCTATTACCGTTTACTGCTATCTCCTTAACTGCTCTCTCTTTCGAAATTTGTTCCAAGACCTTGCATACAATTGAAGTCAAACTAACAGGCCTGGAGTTTTCTGGATCACCTTTTTTTCTTTCTTACTCAAGGAACTATATTCGCAATGCTCCAGTCAGAGGGTGCAACCAGGGCTACTGGGCTTGCAATTTCCTCGGCCGGTTCCTTCAGCAGCCCAGGCTGGAGATTATCCGCCTCCGATTTGGTCTCATTGAGCTGCTGGAGCTTGGCTCCCGGCGGCAGTTTGGTGTCTCGCTCACATGTGGGAATTTGTCGCAGCCCAGCCCTGCCTGCTGCCGACCGAGCTCCAACACAGTCCCCTGCCCCAGAGGAGAAATTAAACCCTTCACACCCAGTGGGTGGCAGTACAGAGTGAGTGGGGAAACTGAGTCACAATTTTCCATAAACACAGCACAGGACTCTCCCCCCTTTGCCCCAGGAGTCGTGGGGGGCGTCTCAGAGCCATGAGCCCAGGGGGACGCACTGCCCATGTCCCAGGGCCTGCCACGGGCAGGAGTGTGCAGTGCTGCCCACAGAGCAACGGGCCTCAGGCTAAGGCCAGGTGTGTGGGGCCCTGAAGAGTGGGGGCAGAGGCTGCCTACAGCTCTGGGACCCCAACACGCAGGACCTGCCCCTCAAGGACGTCGCGAACCATTCCTGGCCCCAGCCGCATTCCTGAACCGTCCCGGCCACCCTGACACAGGAAGGCAGCGGGGGAGCCCCGATGCCATGGGGCAGGAGGGGGTGGCAGGGGGACCCCAGATGCCGAGGGGCAGGGGGACGATGCTGTGGGGCAGGAGAGGGGGAGGGGGAGGCCAGGAGCCATGGGACAGGGGGAGAATGCTGTGGGGCAGGAAGGGGGTAGGGGGAGCCCAGATGCCAAGGGGCTCCATGGCCATTCTGGGATGCGCATGCCCGGCGCGGGGCTGACGACGGTCGCTCTCTGCCTCCGTCTCGGGACTCAGCTGGGAAAGCAGGTGGGGACGCGAGGCGCAGAGCTGAACAGAGAAGCAGAGGGAGCAGCTGGGCAGCGCCAGGGCCAGCGACCGCTGAGGTCACCCGGCACTCGCCCCTTGCACCCAGCGCTGTCACTGCCCCTTCTGCCCACTGTGCCCAGCTGAGTAAAGGCTTTGCCAGCTCCTGCCCCTGGCCTGGTGCCCTGCTCTGAGGAGAGGCAGAGCCAGCCCCCGCAGGGGGCCAACACCCACCCAGTCCCTACCCTCCCCTTCCACCCTCCAGCCAAGCCAAGCAGCCCCCAATCTCCTTTCCCAGGTGTCCTGCTCACAGGCTCCGCTGCCCCTCCTCTGCCTGGGCAGGGCCCGGCTGGCAGGGCGCCCGCAGCTCCGAGTCCCCCGCTGGGCAGGGCCCGGCCGGCAGGGCGTCCACGGCTCCGAGTCCCCCGCTGGGCACGGCCCGGCCGGCAGGGCGTCCACGGCTCCGAGTCCCCCGCTGGGCACGGCCCGGCCGGCAGGGCGCCCGCAGCACCCAGTCCCCCTCTGGGCACGGCCGGCAGGGCGCCCACAGCACTGAGTCCCCCGCTGGGCAGGGCCCGGCCGGCAGGGCGCCCGCAGCACCGAGTCCCCCGCTGGGCAGGGCCCGGCCGGCAGGGCGTCCACGGCTCCGAGTCCCCCGCTGGGCACGGCCCGGCCGGCAGGGCGTCCACGGCTCCCAGTCCCCCGCTGGGCACGGCCTGGCCGGCAGGGCGTCCACGGCTCCGAGTCCCCCGCTGGGCACGGCCCGGCCGGCAGGGCGCCCGCAGCACCCAGTCCCCCTCTGGGCACGGCCGGCAGGGCGCCCGCAGCACCGAGTCCCCCGCTGGGCAGGGCCCGGCCGGCAGGGCGCCCGCAGCACCGAGTCCCCCCCTGGGCAGGGCCCGGCCGGCAGGGCGCCCGCAGCACCGAGTCCCCCGCTGGGCAGGGCCCGGCCGGCAGGGCGCCCGCAGCACCCAGTCCCCCCCTGGGCAGGGCCCGGCCGGCAGGGCACCCGCGGCACCGAGTCCCCCGCTGGGCAGGGCCCGGCCGGCAGGGCGCCCGCGGCACCGAGTCCCCCGCTGGGCAGGGCCCGGCCGGCAGGGCGCCCGTGGCTCCGAGTCCCCCGCTGGGCAGGGCCCGGCCGGCAGGGCGCCCGCAGCACCCAGTCCCCCTCTGGGCACGGCCGGCAGGGCGCCCGCAGCACCGAGTCCCCCGCTGGGCAGGGCCCGGCCGGCAGGGCGCCCGCAGCACCAAGTCCCCCCCTGGGCAGGGCCCGGCCGGCAGGGCGCCCGCGGCACCGAGTCCCCCCCTGGGCAGGGCCCGGCCGGCAGGGCGCCCGCGGCACCGAGTCCCCCGCTGGGCAGGGCCCGGCCGGCAGGGCGCCCGCGGCACCGAGTCCCCCCCTGGGCAGGGCCCGGCCGGCAGGGCGCCCGCGGCACCGAGTCCCCCGCTGGGCAGGGCCCGGCCGGCAGGGCGCCCGCAGCACCGAGTCCCCCGCTGGGCACGGCCCGGCTGGCAGGGCGCCGCAGCTCCGAGTCCCCCGCTGGCTGTAGCAGGAAGGGAAGCCCCGGGAAGGGGTGACAAGGGGCGCGAGGTGCTGCCTGCACAGCTGCCAGGAGCCCAGGGGCTCTCGGAGAGATGGTGCCTGGGCTCCCCCCCCAAGCGGCGCTCTGGAGAGGTGCCGGGCGGACTTGGCAAGCGCCAGCCAGGCTCTCTCTGCAGCTGGCTAGATTTCCTTCTAATCCTGTTTCGGTAGCAGAGATGGATTTTCTCCGGCAGAGCCAGATGTGTAGCGCGGAGCAGAAAATACCCTTGACAGTTGTTCCGCTCCTCAGTGCGAAGGCATCAGATGTCGGCATTAAAACCAGGCTCTCCACTTAATGACTCTGGCTGGGAACTCGGCACGGGAGGCGGCTCCGAGGCTGAGAGCGCAGGGCTGGCTTGCAGCTGGGCCTGGAGAGCCTTCGAGTGCCATTAATCCCGGCTCTCTCCGCCCGGATTAACGGCACCGGGAACCTGCCCAGGCTGGCTGGGCACACGCGCTCCTCCCCGGCCAGCCCATGGGCCAGCAGAGCTGCGGGACCAGGCCAGGAGACAGATGGGGGTGAACTCAGGGATGCCAAAGAATCGCTGGCTCCCACCCCACCTGGGGGTGAGAGGGAGCCCCAGCAGCCCAGCCCCAGCCCCCCAGCCAGGCCAAGGTGCAGGACGTCCCATCCACAGGCACCCTCTGAGAGCGGGCAGGAGACGGGGTCCCTCCCCGCCACTGTTTGTGGCTGTCAGAGCTCAGCGTCAGGGAGCGGAGCGCGAGCGAAGGGCTGGACGCAGGATCAGCTGGCGAGCAGCACCGAGAGGGCGGCACCGGGAGGGGGGCACGGGGAGGGTGGCTCTAGAAGAGCGGCACTGGGAGGGCGGCACCGGGAGGGGGTCACGGCGCAGGGGGCACGGGGAGGGAGGCTCTAGGAGGGCGGCATGGGAGGGCGGCACCTGGAGGGGGGCATAGGGAGGGCAGCACAGGGAGGGCAGCACTGGGAGGTCAGCACTGGGAGGGGGGCACAAGGAGGGCAGCACCGGGAGGGGGTCACGGCGCGGGGGGCACGGGGAGGGAGGCTCTAGGAGGGCGGCATGGGAGGGCGGCACCGGGAGGGGGGCACAGGGAGGGCAGCACAGGGAGGGCGGCACCAGGAGGGGGTCACGGCGTGGGGGGCACGGGGAGGGAGGCTCTAGGAGGGCGGCATGGGAGGGCGGCACCTGGAGGGGGGCACAGGGAGGGCAGCACAGGGAGGGCGGCACCAGGAGGGGGTCACGGCGTGGGGGGCACGGGGAGGGCGGCTCTAGGAGGGCGGCACCGGGAGGGGGTCACGACGTGCGGGGCACGGGGAGGGCGGCTCTAGGGGGGCAGCATGGGAGGGCGGCACCGGGAGGGGGGCACAGGGAGGGCAGCACAGGGAGGGCGGCACCAGGAGGGGGTCACGGCGTGGGGGGCACGGAGAGGGCGGCTCTAGGAGGGCGGCATGGGAGGGGGGCACAGGGAGGGCAGCACTGGGAGGGGGGCACAGGGAGGGCGGCACCAGGAGGGGGTCACGGCGCGGGGGGCACGGGGAGGGCGGCTCTAGGAGGGCAGCACCGGGAGGGGGTCACGACGTGCGGGGCATGGGGAGGGCAGCTCTAGAGGGGCGGCATGGGAGGGCGGCACCGGGAGGGGGGCACAGGGAGGGCAGCACAGGGAGGGCGGCACCAGGAGGGGGTCACGGCATGGGGGGCACGGAGAGGGCAGCTCTAAGAGGGCGGCATGGGAGGGGGGCACAGGGAGGGCAGCACCGGGAGGGGGGCACCGGGCAGGCAGCACTGGGAAGGGGCAGAGAGCGGGCAGTACCGGGTGAGTGGCACTGGGCAGGCAGCCTGGCACTGCAGAATGCCGGGGCAGCCACTAACCCACCCGCACGGTGCGGGGGCTGATTGATCTGCTCCCCAGCAGATCCAGGCCTGGTTCTGGGGTCAGGCCCGGTCCGGAGCAGCTCCAGCCAGGGGGCACCTGCCATTAGCTTGCCAGCTCCATGGGCAGGGCTGGCTGCGAAAGCAGGGGCTGGGCGGTGGGGCAGGAGCTAGGCCAGGGTCAGAGCCCCAGGCCGGGGCGGAGCACAGACCCCATGTGGGGACCAGACTTCCTGTCAGATGGGACCACAGCTGCTTGGGTGCTTCTGCCTGTCTGGCGGGGCAGAGCCGGGGGGGGGATGCGGGGGATGCTAGGGGGGCAGAGCCCAGGGGATGTGGGGTATTGGGGGGCTGTCACGGAGTCCCCGGGCGATGCTCTGGAACTGCTCCCCATGAAGGCAGGCAGGACTCTGGGGAAGTCTTCTCTCGGGGAGCAGCCTGTCTGCAGGACACACAGCTCACCCGGCTCCACCTTCCTGGGTCTGACCTCGGAGCATTCAGCCTCCTCTGCCCCTCCCTGCGCTTCCCACAGAGAGTCCGCCCAGGCGGGGTCCTGGGGGGGCCAGAGGGTCCTGCCCCCGACTCCGCAGTCAGACGTGACTCTCAGCCAGCCAGTAAAACAGAAGGTTTATTAGCCAACAGGAACATGGTCTAACACAGAGCTTGCAGGTGCAGAGAACCGGACCCCTCAGCTGGGTCCATTTTGGGGGGCAGTGAGCCAGACAACCCCGTCTGCCCTTCACTCCATGTCCCCAGCCAGCCCCAAACTGAAACTCCCTCCAGCCCCTCCTCCTCTGGGCTTTGTCCCTTTCCGGGGCCAGGAGATCACCTGATTCCTTTGTTCTCCAGCCCTTTAGCTCTCACCTTGCAGGGGGGAAGGGTCCAGGCCATCAGTTGTCAGGAAACAGTGTGTTGCCATTTATGGACCCTGGCCCTTTGCTCTGCAACAATTACACCCCCTTATCCCACCACCTAGAGACGTAAGAAATGCCTAGGGGAAACTGAGGCACCCCTACAGTATTCAGAGGAAACATTAAGAACAGTCCCACTTCATCACAGAGGCTGGCCGTGCCCCCAGCAGGGGGGATGCAGAGCCCAGGGGTGGGGGCATTGGGGGGCTGGCCATGCCTCCAGCAGGGGGGATGCAGAACCCAGGGGGTGGGGAGCATTGGGGGGCTGGCAGTGCCCCCAGCAGGGGCGATGTAAAGCCCAGGGGGTGGGGGGTATTGGGGGGCTGGCAGTGCCCTCTGCAGGGGGGACCAGGGTCCCCAGAACCCCACACCCCACACACACAGGCTGGGCACAGTGCAGCTCTCAGCCCAGCCGGCTCCAGGAGTGGTGGCCAATGCTGGGGCAGGTGGTGGGGGAGGGTGGCCCTGGGGCAGACGGGGGTGGGGGAGTCTGGCCAGTACCCAGAGCAGGGGCAGGAGCCGTGTCCCTCCGACCCGCAATGACCACAAGCAGGGGAGCGGAGGCCCTGGCTGGGGGCTGCCTGGGGCCCCATCTCCCACTGCCTCCCAGCTCCGCTGCAATGGGGCAGTGGGATGGGGCACAGGAGATGGCAGGTGCCAGGCAGCCCTGGGCTCTAACAGCGTTTGCCCCACTGTGGGAGTGAGGGGTGGGGAGACGCAGAGCTGCCTCAGGGACCCACAAGCCCTGGGCTGTGTCATGGCAGGGCAGAGGGGTCAGCGGCTCCGGGTGGGGGTGGGCTCGCCTGGGCACCGTCCTCCGACAGGGCAGGGGCAGGCTGTCCCTCAGCCCGTCCAGCCCAGGAGCCTCCTCCCAGCCCCCTGCCCGCGGTGCCGGCCCTGCCGGAGGTGCTATGGGGCCGGGGTGCTCGCTGAGGGGTCGCTGGGGGCTGTCACTCCGAGAGGCGGGCTGGAAAGAGGGGACACTGGTGCACCTCGGGGTGCTAGCTGGGGCTGGCTGGGGGCGCAGGGGTCAGTACTGAGGCCCTGCCAGACAGGGCGGGGGGAGCAAGAGCGAAGGCAGAGTCGCCCCTGGGGCAGCAGCCCCAGATGGACACGCAGGCGACACCCGGTGCCCTGACCATGCCAGTCCCTGGGCACCTACGGGGGCCCCAAGCCGGGAATTTATCCCAGCTCAGAGCAGGGCCCAGGGCCTTGGAGGGCTCGGTGGGAGCAGGAGGCCCCGGCACTGCTCAGCCTCCAGCCACTGCTGCGGGGGGCTATTATAAAGAGCCCAGACTCCTCCCCTGGGGTGCTCTGGGGCCGGCCCGTCACAGCGGGGCCCTGTCACGGAGTGTGGGGGAGTCCAGGCCCTGCACCCCTCTTCCTGGGATTCACTGAGACTCTCAGCCAGCCAGTAAAACAGAAGGTTTATTGGACAACAGGAACACAGTCCAAAACAGAGCTCGTGGGTAGACCCAGGACCCCTCAGTGAAGTCCTTCTGGGGGAGCAGGGAGCTTAGACCCCAGCCCTGGGGTTCCCTGTGTTCGTCCACCCAGCCCCAACCTGAAACTAAACCCACCGAGCAGGTTCCCTGCTGCAGCCTCTGTTCACATTCCTGGGCAGAGGTGTCACCTCCCCCTCCCCCTCCTGGCTCAGGTCACAGGCTCTCAGGTCTCCCGTCCCCAGGGCACATTCCCAGGTCAACACTCCCCCCTCCCTGCTGCGTCACATCGTCACATCTCTCCCCCCTTCGAGACTGAACTGAGCGGGGTCACTCTGACCAGTGACCTGGGGAAGTTCGGGGCCCCCTCTCCGGGACAGCGCATCCGCTATCAGGTTGGCACTTCCCTTCACATGGACCACGTCCATGTCGTAATCCTGCAGGAGCAGGCTCCACCTCAGGAGTTTGGCGTTGGCTCCTTTCATCTGGTGCAGCCAGGTCAGGGGAGAGTGGTCGGTGTAGACGGTGAAGTGTCGCCCGAAGAGATAGGGCTCTAGTTTCTTGAGGGCCCACACCATGGCCAGGCACTCCTTCTCGATGGCCGCGTAGTGTTGCTCCCGGGGTAGCAACTTCTTGCTCAGGTACACGATGGGGTGTCTCTCCCCCTTTTCATCCTCCTGCATTAACACCGCCCCCAGTCCCGTGTCGGAGGCGTCGGTGAACACCACAAAGGGCTTGTCAAAGTCTGGGTTTGCTAGAACTGGGCCACTGACCAGAGCCTCCTTCAGCGCCCGGAAAGCCTCCTGGCACTGCTCGGTCCAGACCACCTTGTCTGGCTTCCCCTTCTTGCATAGCTCAGTGATGGGGGTGGCTATGGCGCTAAAGTGGGGCACAAATCTTCGGTAGTATCCTGCCATCCCAATAAAGGCTTGGACCTGCTTTTTGGTGTGGGGAGCGGGCCAGTCTCTGATCACCTCCACCTTGGCTGGTTCCGGCTTTAGGCGGCCGCTCCCCACCCGATGGCCCAGGTAAGATACTTCAGCCATCCCCACCTTGCACTTCTCTGCTTTTACAGTCAGCCCAGCCCCCTGGAGTCGGTCCAGCACTTGTCTAACCTGGGACACGTGGTCCTCCCAGGTCTGGCTAAAGACACAGATGTCGTCAATATACGCCACGGCAAAACTCTCCATCCCCCTCAGGAGCTGGTCCACCAGGCGCTGGAAGGTGGCCGGCGCTCCCTTGAGGCCGAAAGGCAGGGTCAGAAACTCATAGAGCCCCAGAGGGGTGATAAAGGCCGATTTCAGCCGGGCATCTGCATCCAGCGGCACTTGCCAGTAGCCCTTTGTAAGGTCCATGGTGGTAAGGTACCGAGCTCCTCCCAGCTTGTCTAGGAGCTCGTCCGGCCTGGGCATGGGGTAGGCATCCGATACAGTGATGGCATTGAGCTTCCGATAGTCCACACAGAACCGGACTGACCCATCCTTTTTGGGGACCAGCACCACCGGCGAGGCCCAAGGGCTGGCCGATGGCTGGATCACCCCCAAAGCCAGCATGTCCCGGACCTCTCTTTCCAGGTCCTGAGCAGTTTTCCCTGTGACTCGGAAGGGAGAGCATCTTATCGGCGGGTGCGACCCTGTCTGCACCCGGTGGACAGTCAGATTAGTGCGTCCAGGCTGGTTGGAAAACAGCTGTCGGTACGGATGCAGCACCCCACTGATCTCAGCTTGCTGGGCAGGGGTGAGCTGATCCGAGAGGGGAATTGTTTCCAGGGGGGAACCAGCTCTGGTCCCAGGGAACAGATCTACTAAAGGGTCATCTCCCTGCTCCTCCCACTGTCCACACACGGCCAACACCACATTCCCCCTGGCATAATATGGCTTCATCATATTCACATGGTACACCCGGCGGTGGTGGGCCCGGTTCGACAGCTCCACCACATAGTTTACCTCATTGAGCTGCTTGACGACCTTGAACGGGCCCTCCCAGGCGGCCTGTAGTTTGTTCTTTCTCACGGGGATGAGAACCATCACCTGATCCCCGGTGGCGTAGGCCCGGGCCCGCGCTGTGCGGTCATACCAGACCTTCTGCTTCTTCTGTGCTCTGGCCAGATTCTCCCTGGCCAGGCCCATGAGTTCAGCCAGTCTCTCTCTCGGAAGATCAGGACATACTCCACCACTGACTCTCCATCGGGAGTGGCCTTCCCCTCCCACTCGTCTCTCATCAGGTCCAGGGGGCCCCTTACCCTCCTTCCATATAACAGTTCGAAAGGCGAAAATCCGGTAGACTCCTGGGGAACCTCCCTGTACGCGAACAGCAGGTGAGGTAAGTACTTGTCCCAATCCTGCGGGTGCTGGTTCATAAAGGTTTTCAGCATCATCTTTAGCGTCCCGTTAAACCTCTCCACCAGCCCATTGGACTGGGGGTGATACGCTGAGGCCCAGTCGTGCCGGACCCCACATTTCTCCCACAAGCACCGGAGCAGGGCCGACATGAAGTTGGAGCCTTGGTCTGTCAAGACTTCCCTGGGGAACCCCACTCGGCTGAAAATGGTCAGGAGCGCATCTGCCACGGTGTCTGCTTCAATGGAAGCTAAGGGCACTGCCTCGGGGTAGCGGGTGGCAAAATCTACCACCACCAGAATGTATTTCTTCCCCGACCGGGTCGTCTTGCTGAGTGGCCCCACGATGTCCATGGCCACCTTCTGGAAAGGCTCCTCTATGATGGGCAAAGGTCTCAACGCCGCTTTCCCCTTGTCCCGGGCCTTCCCCACCCTCTGACAGGGGTCACAGGATCGGCAATACTGCCGGACGGTGGTAAAGACCCCGGGCCAGTAAAAGTTCTGTAGCAACCTCTGCCGGGTGCGCCGGATTCCCTGGTGCCCTGCGAGGGGGATGTCATGGGCCAGGTACAGGAGCTTGCGGCGATACTTCTGGGGGACCACCAGCTGCCTCCTGATCCCACAGGACTCCCCTTCCCCTGGGGGAGCCCATTCTCGGTACAGGAACCCCTTCTCCCACAGGAACCTCTCCTGGCAGCCTCTCCTCATGGTCCGTCCCTCACTGAGGTCGGCCAGGTCCCTGAGCTTCTGCAAGGAGGGATCTTTCCTCAACTCGGCCTGGAACTCAGCGGCTGGGGAAGGGATGGGGCCCGGTTCCCCCTCCGTGGCCAGGTCTGAGGCCGCAGCCTCTCTGAGCTGTGCCCCTCGGCACTCCCTCCCCACCCGAGTAGGGTCTCGCGCCTCCAGTGTGGTACCCTCCCCAGAGTCAGGTCGCAGTGCCCCTCGCCGGCTCTGGCTACGGGTCACAACCAGGGCGGTCTGGGGGTCGCTTGGCCAGTCCTCTAGGTCTCCCCCCATCAAAACTTCAGTGGGCAAATGGTGGTGTACCCCCACATCCTTGGGGCCCTCCTTGGCCCCCCATTTCAGGTGTACCCTTGCCACGGGCACCTTAAATGGGGTCCCGCCCACCCCCGTCAGGGTCAGGTAGGTGTTGGGCACCACCCGATCTGGGGCCACCACCTCGGGCCGGGCCAGCGTCACCTCCGCGCCCGTATCCCAGTATCCATTGACCTTCCTCCCATCCACCTCCAGGGGAACAAGGCACTCTCTCCGGAGGGACAGCCCCGCACCCACCCTGTAAACCGAGCACCCTGAGTCCAGAGCCTCCAGCCCTCTGGCGGGGCTGGCTGGGGGTACTCTTCCCTCCTGAGCAGGTGGCAAACTGGTAGCCCCCCTTTCCTGGGTCGCCTGCCCCTCGTCCAGCTGAGTCCCTACCCAGTTAACCCTGGGTAGGTTGGGTCTGCTCAGTTTGTCCCTGAGCCTGGGGCACTGGGCCCGTACGTGGCCTCTCTGGCCACAGTGATAGCAGCTCAGGTCACGTTGGTCCCCTCGAGCGGGTCGGAGGGGCCCGACACCAGGCGTTCCCCTTTGGAGGGGGTTCTCCCTATTTCCCCGCTGGGAGGCCCCATGGTGACTCTCTCTCTGCATCGGGGGGGGCCTGTTCTTTTGGGACTCCTCCCGGCTACCCCCTGACCGACTGTTCACAAACTCGTCGGCCAGCTGCCCTGCGTGCTGGGGGTTCGCGAGCTTTTTGTCCACCAGCCACAGCCTCAGGTCGGAAGGGCACTGTTCATACAGGTGCTCCAGTACGAACAGGTCAAGCAGGTCCTCTTTAGTTTGGGCCCCCGCTGTCCACTTGCGGGCATATCCCTGCATCCTGTTGACCAGTTGTAGGTAGGTGACCTCAGGCGTTTTACGCTGACCCCGGAACCTTCTCCGGTACATCTCGGGGGTCAGCCCAAACTCACGGAGCAGGGCCTGTTTGAACAGTTCATAGTCCCCTGCCTCTGCCCCTGTCATCCGGCTGTACACCTCCACGGCTTTGGGGTCCAGTAAGGGGGTGAGGAACTGGAGCCTGTCTGCAGGGTCAACCCTGTGCAGCTCGCAGGCGTTCTCAAAGGCCGTCAGGAAGCTATCCATGTCCTCCCCCTCCTTCCGCTGGGCCAGGAAGCACTTATCAAAGCTCCTTGCAGTCTTGGGTCCCCCCTCACTCACCGCAGCCGGGGCCCCACTGCTCCTCAGCCTGGCCAGCTCCAGTTCATGCTGTCTTTGTTTCTCCTTCTCCTGCTGCTCATGTTGACGTTCCCTCTCCTTCTCCTGACGCTCCCTCTCCTTCTCCTCCTGCTCATGTTGACGTTGTTTTTCATGATCCTCCAGCTCCCTCATTTTCATCTCCCTCTCCCATTCCAGCCGCATCCGCTCCAGGGACGGGGAGCTCCGCCGGGAGGATCCCCTGCTGGCTGCTGGGGTCAGGGTGCCCTCGGTATTCGCTGGGCTTCCCACAACCCCTCCCCCAGGCATAGGTAGGAAGGGTCTCGGGGTGTCCTGGGCAGCAGTCTGACCCCTCCCAGCCTGGTCAGGCCCAGGGCCCACGCTGCGTCCGCCGGGCGGCTTCCCTCAGGGACAGGGATCGGGTCATCCAAGCGATCCCTCTCCTCCAGCTGGGCAATCAGCTGTTCCTTGGTGGACCTCCCGATGCGCAGCCCCCTCTGCCTGCACAGCTCCACCAGGTCGCTCTTAAGGCGTTTAGCGTACATCTCCGGCTGGCCACTCGCAGGCCGGGCAGCTGTCCACGGTTTCCAGGAAAAGCCCCTAGTGTGCCAGTCCTTCTTGAGGTCACCACCTCTTTGCCAGGGTCGAGCTGCAGACTCCTCCGCCCCTGGGACCGCTCGCTGCAATCCCCCGGGGGACCCTGTTACTGCAAAAGTCCTTCTCTCTGGTCACACACTCCCAGGGGTTAACCGCCCCCTGAAACCGTCTCTCTCTGAATCTTCAGCACACCTGGTCCCCGTCAATCCCCCTTCGTTTTACTGTTCCCCAGTCACTTACTGCAGGAAGCGCCGTTCACGGGGTGCAGTAGATCCCACCGCTGCCACCAGTTGTCACGGAGTGTGGGGGAGTCCAGGCCCTGCACCCCTCTTCCTGGGATTCACTGAGACTCTCAGCCAGCCAGTAAAACAGAAGGTTTATTGGACAACAGGAACACAGTCCAAAACAGAGCTCGTGGGTAGACCCAGGACCCCTCAGTGAAGTCCTTCTGGGGGAGCAGGGAGCTTAGACCCCAGCCCTGGGGTTCCCTGTGTTCGTCCACCCAGCCCCAACCTGAAACTAAACCCACCGAGCAGGTTCCCTGCTGCAGCCTCTGTTCACATTCCTGGGCAGAGGTGTTACCTCCCCCTCCCCCTCCTGGCTCAGGTAACAGGCTCTCAGGTCTCCCAACCCCAGGGCACATTCCCAGGCCAACACTCCCCCCTCCCTGCTGCGTCACATCGTCACAGGCCCTCACTCCGCTTCTCCAGCCAAAACATGCCGGGGTGAACCTCGGCTCGCAGGGCAGGTGTGAGGGGTGCACAACCCCCCCCCCGGCCCGCACTGGGCTCAGCCCACCCGCCCCACCCGGGAATTAGCTCAGCTGGGACAGAGCTGGAGGGGAGCAGCCCCGGTGCCCCAGCTCCAGCAGGGTCTGGCACAGCTGCCCTAAGGGGCCCCCCTGCGGGAAGGGAGGACGCACCCCAGGGAGGGAAGTATCCTGTGGACCTTGGTAACCCCTCTGACTTCGTGGGGTTTGGGTTCCCCCCCCGGGGAAGGGCTGGGACTGAGCTGACCCCAGCGGGGAGACGAGAGGAAGAGGCCCAGGGAGCCTTAAGCAGCCTTGGTTGCCAGACCACTGGTAGCCCAAAGGGCCCTGGGTCGGAGCTCGGTGGAGGGGGAGGGCCCGGGCTCCCCTCCTCACAGACCCTTGGCAGTCTGGGGTTGCGGCCGTGACCCCTGGGCCTGGGCCATGCTCCCCAAACAGACCCCGAGTGGGGACCATTGCCGCAGGTTTGCTAAACCTTTGATCAGGTTTGTCGCTCTCCTCTGGCCTCTCTCCAGTTTGCTCAGATCTTTCCTGAAGTGCAGCGTTTCCTGGCAGAACCCCTACGTTGGGCCAGGCCCCCGCGGGCTCCCACTCTTCCTCCAGGGGAGCCACGCGGCCTCTCCACCTCCTCAGCTGGACCTGAGGGCGTTGGCGCCCTGGGAGCTCTGGGCAGTGAGTCCCACTGGGACAGACCCGCATAAAGACTGGCCACTCTGCAGAGATCAGTGCCCCCAAACCCCTCCCAGAACCCACACCCCCTCCTGCACCCCGAGCCCCAGCCCTGAGCCCCCTCCTGCACCCCGAACCCCTCCCAGAGCCTGCACCCCCTCCTGCACCCCGAACCCCCTGCCCCAGCCCTGAGCCCCTCCTGCACCCCGAACCCCTCCCAGAGCCTGCACCCCCTCCTGCACCCCAAACCCCCTGCCCCAGCCCTGAGCCCCCTCCTGCACCCCGAACCCCTCCCAGAGCCTGCACCCCTTCCTGCACCCCGAACCCCCTGCCCCAGCCCTGAGCCCCTCCTGCACCCCGAACCCCTCCCAGAGCCTGCACCCCCTCCTGCGCCCCGAACCCCCTGCCCCAGCCAGCCCCCTCCTGCACTCTACCCCCAGGCCCAGCCTGGTGAAAATGAGCAAGTGAGTGAGGGTGGGGGAGAGTGAGCAAAGGGGGGGGGATGGAGTGAGTGGGGGGGTGGCCTCAGAGAAGGGGCGGGACAGGGGGCAGGGCAAGGGTGTTCCGTTTTCTGCAATCAGAAAGTTGGCAACCCTAGGTAGGTCAGAGAAATGAGGGTCAAGAGCCCAGCCCAGCTGGAGTGACCCCCCAGCCCCCCCACAGTTCAGGCTCTGTCTGACCTTCCTCCGTTCCCAGGGGAGAGCCACTGACTCCCTCCAGCAGCCAGCTCTTCCCCACCCCCCCCAGTGCTTTGTTCTCCAGCTGGGGTCTTTGCTCAGCGTCCCCCCGGGAGCGCTGGGTGGAGGGTCCCTGTCCTGGGGACTGATATGGGCTTAGGCCTGGCCAGTCTCTTTTAATGACCTACCCCAGCTGAGACAACCGGGCGCCATTCACACCTATGTCCTTAGCCTGCCTAAGCGCAAGCCGTCCTCTCCCCCCCCGCCCCAGGCAGCCAGGCAAAATAGAGGGGAAACTGAGGCACACATGAGTTATAAAAATATTACAGAAAACTCCTGCTTGGCCGCACACCCCCGGGCACCAGCCCCGCCAAAGAAGAGGAGGAAGCGGTCTCAGCGCTCTGGCAGTTTGGGACAGGAAGTGAGGTAGGATCCTGTATCCAGCTTGCACTGCCGAATGGATTCATCCAGCTGGGACCTTGGCCAGGGCAGCGGGGTTGACACCCTGCTTTGGGAACGGGCCAGGGACTCGCTAGCCAAGCTGGCCGGTTTGTTCCGCCCTTTCTGTCACTCTCCAAAGACGGCGCCTGGAGTCCCGTCCGCTGGGGCGCAGGGGTGAGCGCTGAGTGCCCGGGGAGAGCGCCCCCTACTGACCCCCTGCTCCCTGCAGAGCGGCGCCCCCGAGCACCGCCCCAGGGCAGTGGGGCCAGCACTGCTGGCCAGGGGAGAGCCCCACATGGAGCCCCCGCCCCACAGCGCCCCCTACTGACCCCCTGCTCCCTGCAGCGCGGCGCCCCCGAGCGCCGCCCCGGGGCAGTGGGGCCAGCACTGCTGGCCAGGGGAGAGCCCCACATGCAGCCCCCGCCCCACAGCGCCCCCTACTCAAGCGCCAACCAGTTCCGGGCAGCAGGTGGGTTTCCTTGGAGGTCTCCCCTCCAGCCCTGTGGGGCCGGAGCTCTGCCCAGGGCGAGCCAGGCCAGGCCGTGCCCAAGGCCCTGTCCAAGGGCGGCCACGGCTTCTGTCTGCAGCAGAGGGCCTAGCTGTCAGAGCAGAGGGCCCCTCCTGGTCCTGCCCCCGGCCTTCTCCGGCACCGCAGGGCCGCGCTGGCCCCCGCCCCACCCCTCATGCCCATCCCCGGGGACCTGCCGTGCTGGCAGTACCATGTCTCTGCCGGCGGAAGCACGTGCCAGGCCTGTCTCTCCCCGGAGATTGATGCTCTCGCGCCGTGCTCCTGTGCGCCGAGCGCCCCCCGGCATTTATCTTGCGGCCCCGGCGCTGTCTGGCTAGTTCCCAGCCTCGGGGCCAGGCGCTCCGCTCAGCGCCTTAATTGGGCTCCCTGACCCGGGGCGGGGATTGGCGGCTGCGGCCGGCGTGTGGCACCGTAAATCACCAGGTGTGCGGTGCAGGGAGTGGGCTGGTCCCGGCTGAGACGGATGCCCCCCGCCTGCCTGCTGTCATGGAAACCAGCCTCTCCCGGCACCGGGGCAGCCACCGGGCCATCCATCAGCAGGTGCTTCTGGGAGACGTGTCTCAGGCCACCCACGAGCTCCCAGGCCCGGGGCCTCCTCGTGCGCCTGGCAGACCCAGCGGGCTGCAGAGACAGGGCACCCAGTAGCCCTCACCACCACCTCCCTGCCCACAAGGCCGGGCACAAGCCAGCCCCCAGACCCCTTGCTGCTCACCCTGCTGTGCCCTCCCCAGAGAGCTGGGTGCCCTTCCACTCCTCTGGGCAGGGGACTGGGCACCCCGGCCGTGCCAGCTGGCCAGGGCAGGGATTCAAGGCTGCTCCGGAAGCTGCTGTCCGCAACCGGGGCCCGAAGGGTGAACCCGTCCTGCATTCTGCGCCACACGGGAGCGACCCGCTTATGGGGCCGCGGGGGCCTGGATTGGGGCGCAGAACCCCATTGCCGAGCGCCCGCATCATTCCGGGCAGACCAAGGCTGATGCGGCCGGGGCCGTGCTGGCCCCAGCATGGCACTAGGGGGCGCTGGGCTGCAGGGCATGGGGTGGGGTCTCTAGGGGGCGCTCTCCCGGCCCTCTCGCTGGAAAGGGAGCCTGCCATCCAACGGGGAGCAGGGCGTTCTGCTCCATCAGCCGGCGTTATCCCCCCCAGCCCCAGCCGCTCCCCCCTGCCCGCCGAGACCGGCCTCCCCCAGGGCACAGGGAGCCCCCAGCGTCCCAGCTCCGGGGGGTGTGGGGGGCTGGCAGACCCCCCAAGCTAAGCAGTGCTAGTTGTGCCAGTGAGCGATGGGAGACAGCCCAGGGCCATGCCAGCCCCGTCAGGGTGGGGCGGCAGCTCTGTGCAGGGGGCTCCCCCCGGCAGGCCGTGCTGGCCCCAGCATGGCACTAGGGGGCGCTGGGCTGCAGGGCGTGGGGTGGGGTCTCTAGGGGGCGCTCTCCCTGGCAGGCCGTGCTGCTCCCAGCATGGCACTAGGGGGCGCTGGGCTGCAGGGCGTGGGGTGGGGTCTCTAGGGGGCGCTCTCCCCGGCAGGCCGTGCTGGCCCCAGCATGGCGCTAGGGGGCGCTGGGCTGCAGGGCGTGGGGTGGGGTGTCTAGGGGGCGCTGTCCCCGGCAGGCCGTGCTGGCCCCAGCATGGCACTAGGGGGCGCTGGGCTGCAGGGCGTGGGGTGGGGTCTCTAGGGGGCGCTGTCCCCGGCAGGCCGTGTTGGTCCCAGCATGGCACTAGGGAGCGCTGGGCTGCAGGGCGTGGGGTGGGGTCTCTAGGGGGCGCTCTCCCCGGCAGGCCGTGCTGGCCCCAGCATGGCACTAGGGGGCGCTGGGCTGCAGGGCGTGGGGTGGGGTCTCTAGGGGGCGCTCTCCCCGGCAGGCCATGCTGGCCCCAGCATGGCACTAGGGGGCGCTGGGCTGCAGGGCATGGGGTGGGGTCTCTAGGGGGCGCTCTCCCCGGCAGGCCGTGTTGGTCCCAGCATGGCACTAGGGGGCGCTGGGCTGCAGGGCGTGGGGTGGGGTCTCTAGGGGGCGCTGTCCCCGGCAGGCCGTGTTGATCCCAGCATGGCACTAGGGAGCGCTGGGCTGCAGGGCGTGGGGTGGGGTCTCTAGGGGGCGCTCTCCCCGGCAGGCCGTGCTGGCCCCAGCATGGCACTAGGGGGCGCTGGGCTGCAGGGCGTGGGGTGGGGTCTCTAGGGGGCGCTCTCCCCGGCAGGCCGTGCTGGTCCCAGCGTGGCGCTAGGGGGCGCTGGGCTGCAGGGCGTGGGGTGGGGTCTCTAGGGGGCGCTGTCCCCGGCAGGCCGTGTTGGCCCCAGCATGGCACTAGGGAGCGCTGGGCTGCAGGGCGTGGGGTGGGGTCTCTAGGGGGCGCTCTCCCCGGCAGGTCGTGCTGGCCCCAGCATGGCACTAGGGGGAGCTGGGCTGCAGGGCGTGGGGTGGGGTCTCTAGGGGGCGCTCTCCCCGGCAGGTCGTGCTGGCCCCAGCATGGCGCTAGGGGGCGCTGGGCTGCAGGGCGTGGGGTGGGGTCTCTAGGGGGCGCTCTCCCCGGCAGGCCGTGCTGGCCCCAGCATGGCACTAGGGGGAGCTGGGCTGCAGGGCGTGGGGTGGGGTCTCTAGGGGGCGCTCTCCCCGGCAGGTCGTGCTGCTCCCAGCATGGCACTAGGGGGCGCTGGGCTGCAGGGCGTGGGGTGGGGTCTCTAGGGGGCGCTCTCCCCGGCAGGTCGTGCTGGCCCCAGCATGGCACTAGGGGGGCGCTGGGCTGCAGGGCGTGGGGTGGGGTCTCTAGGGGGCGCTCTCCCCGGCAGGTCGTGCTGGCCCCAGCATGGCGCTAGGGGGCGCTGGGCTGCAGGGCGTGGGGTGGGGTCTCTAGGGGGCGCTGTCCCCGGCAGGCCGTGTTGGCCCCAGCATGGCACTAGGGGGCGCTGGGCTGCAGGGCGTGGGGTGGGGTCTCTAGGGGGCGCTCTCCCCGGCAGGCCGTGCTGGCCCCAGCATGGCACTAGGGGGCGCTGGGCTGCAGGGCGTGGGGTGGGGTCTCTAGGGGGCGCTCTCCCCGGCAGGCCGTGCTGGCCCCAGCATGGCACTAGGGGGAGCTGGGCTGCAGGGCGTGGGTGGGGTCTCTAGGGGGCGCTCTCCCCGGCAGGCCGTGCTGGCCCCAGCATGGCGCTAGGGGGCGCTGGGCTGCAGGGCGTGGGGTGGGGTCTCTAGGGGGCGCTCTCCCCGGCAGGCCGTGTTGGCCCCATCATGGCGCTAGGGGGCGCTGGGCTGCAGGGCGTGGGGTGGGGTCTCTAGGGGGCGCTCTCCCCGGCAGGCCGTGCTGGCCCCAGCATGGCACTAGGGGGCGCTGGGCTGCAGGGCGTGGGGTGGGGTCTCTAGGGGGCGCTCTCCACAGCAGGCCGTGCTGGCCCCAGCATGGCACTAGGGGGCGCTGGGCTGCAGGGCGTGGGGTGGGGTCACTAGGGGGCGCTCTCCCCGGCAGGCCGTGCTGGCCCCAGCGTGGCACTAGGGGGCACTGGGCTGCAGGGCGTGGGGTGGGGTCTCTAGGAGGCGCTCTCCCCCTGGCAGGCCGTGCTGGCCCCAGCGTGGCACTAGGGGGTGCTGGGCTGCAGGGCGTGGGGTGGGGTCTCTAGGAGGCGCTCTCCCCCTGGCAGGCCGTGCTGGCCCCAGCATGGCACTAGGGGGCGCGGGGCTGCAGGGCGTGGGGTGGGGTCACTAGGGGGCGCTCTCCCCGGCAGGCCGTGCTGGTCCTAGCGTGGCACTAGGGGGCACTGGGCTGCAGGGCGTGGGGTGGGGTCTCTAGGGGGCGCTCTCCCCGGCAGGCCGTGCTGGCCCCAGCATGGCACTAGGGGGCGCTGGGCTGCAGGGCGTGGGGTGGGGTCTCTAGGGGGCGCTCTCCCCGGCAGGCCGTGTTGGTCCCAGCATGGCACTAGGGGGCGCTGGGCTGCAGGGCGTGGGGTGGGGTGTCTAGGGGGCGCTGTCCCCGGCAGGCCGTGCTGGCCCCAGCATGGCACTAGGGGGCGCTGGGCTGCAGGGCGTGGGGTGGGGTCTCTAGGGGGCGCTCTCCCCGGCAGGCCGTGCTGGCCCCAGCATGGCACTAGGGGGCTCTGGGCTGCAGGGCGTGGGGTGGGATCACTAGGGGGCTCCCCCTGGCAGGCCATGCTGGCCCCAGCATGGCACTAGGGGGAGCTGGGCTGCAGGGCGTGGGGTGGGGTCTCTAGGGGGCGCTCTCCCCGGCAGGTCGTGCTGGCCCCAGCATGGCACTAGGGGGCGCTGGGCTGCAGGGCGTGGGGTGGGGTCTCTAGGGGGCGCTCTCCCCGGCAGGCCGTGCTGGCCCCAGCATGGCGCTAGGGGGCGCTGGGCTGCAGGGCGTGGGGTGGAGTCTCTAGGGGGCGCTGTCCCCGGCAGGCCGTGCTGGCCCCAGCATGGCACTAGGGAGCGCTGTGCTGCAGGGCGTGGGGTGGGGTCTCTAGGGGGCGCTCTCCTCGGCAGGTCGTGCTGGCCCCAGCATGGCACTAGGGGGCGCTGGGCTGCAGGGCGTGGGGTGGGGTCTCTAGGGGGCGCTCTCCCCGGCAGGTCGTGCTGGCCCCAGCATGGCACTAGGGGGCGCTGGGCTGCAGGGCGTGGGGTGGGGTCTCTAGGGGGCGCTCTCCCCGGCAGGGCGTGTTGGTCCCAGCATGGCGCTAGGGGGCGCTGGGCTGCAGGGCGTGGGGTGGGGTCTCTAGGGGGCGCTCTCCCCGGCAGGTCGTGCTGGCCCCAGCATGGCGCTAGGGGGCGCTGGGCTGCAGGGCGTGGGGTGGGGTCTCTAGGGGGCGCTCTCCCCGGCAGGGCGTGTTGGTCCCAGCGTGGCACTAGGGAGCGCTGGGCTGCAGGGCGTGGGGTGGGGTCTCTAGGGGGCGCTCTCCCTGGCAGGCCGTGCTGGCCCCAGCATGGCACTAGGGGGAGCTGGGCTGCAGGGCGTGGGTGGGGTCTCTAGGGGGCGCTCTCCCCGGCAGGCCGTGTTGGCCCCAGCATGGCGCTAGGGGGCGCTGGGCTGCAGGGCGTGGGGTGGGGTCTCTAGGGGGCGCTCTCCCCGGCAGGCCGTGTTGGCCCCAGCATGGCACTAGGGGGCGCTGGGCTGCAGGGCGTGGGGTGGGGTCTCTAGGGGGCGCTCTCCCCGGCAGGTCGTGCTGGCCCCAGCATGGCGCTAGGGGGCGCTGGGCTGCAGGGCGTGGGGTGGGGTCTCTAGGGGGCGCTCTCCCCGGCAGGGCGTGCTGGCCCCAGCATGGCACTAGGGGGAGCTGGGCTGCAGGGCGTGGGGTGGGGTCTCTAGGGGGCGCTCTCCCCGGCAGGCCGTGTTGGTCCCAGAATGGCACTAGGGGGCGCTGGGCTGCAGGGCGTGGGGTGGGGTCTCTAGGGGGCGCTCTCCCCGGCAGGGCGTGCTGGCCCCAGCATGGCACTAGGGGGAGCTGGGCTGCAGGGCGTGGGTGGGGTCTCTAGGGGGCGCTCTCCCCGGCAGGCCGTGTTGGTCCCAGAATGGCACTAGGGAGCGCTGGGCTGCAGGGCGTGGGGTGGGGGTCTCTAAGGGGCGCTCCTCCCCGCGGCCGTGTTTGGTCCCAGCATGGCACTAGGGGGCGCGGGGCTGCAGGGCGTGGGGTGGGGTCTCTAGGGGGGTGCTCTCCCCGGCAGGCCGTAGCTGGCCCAGCATGGCACTAGGGGGGAGCTGGGCTGCAGGGCGTGGGGTGGGTCTCTAGGGGGCGCTCTCCCCGGCAGGCCGTGCTGGCCCCAGCATGGCGCTAGGGGGCGCTGGGCTGCAGGGCGTGGGGTGGGGTCTCTAGGGGGCGCTCTCCCCGGCAGGGCGTGTTGGTCCCAGCGTGGCACTAGGGGGCGCGGGGCTGCAGGGCGTGGGGTGGGGTCTCTAGGGGGCGCTGGGCTCCGAGGGGAGCCCTTCGTGGACTGAGCAGTCAAACCAGGCTGTGATGGTTCCGGGCTGTAAAAGCTCGGGGGAAGGGGGGGGTTTACAG